>NC_041395.2:241255979-241555979 GCF_900747795.2 Erpetoichthys calabaricus
TTGTTTTTGGTAAGTAGTAACTCATACTACATAATTATTGTATTATAAGCATAAATATTTGTAAGTGCATTGTACTCATTGAAAAATGTTATGCAAGAATACCTGTACTTTAAGTTCAATGGAATCTAGCATATAATAAGATGCTACTGTCTGTGTGTGCATGTGTGTGTCTGTCTGTCTATTCACTCTAAGCAATCTGACTGGTCAGTTTGGCTTTGGTCTGATTGGTCAGTTCCATTTTAGTTGCTCAGTTAAATGCAGTCAAGATAGGAAGTGTCATGCAAGAGAGATTGGCCTACATGGGGATACCGAAGAAAGACATAGGAGAAGCTCTGAGATATGCCTTAAAACGCATAAGTATTCACAAAAATGCGAATGATGTTTTTTCATAGCAGGTAACAGGGGCCCGTCTACCATTGGTGGTAGTCAAAAATTGCAGAGAAGGTGGGTAACGTGCCTCTAAATGACATAAAAAGAGATGAAGCACCTGGCAAGAAAGGCTGAGACACACGAGGATACTGGACACAGTGGTAGGAGGAACACTGAGGGTATGCGTAAGAGAAGAGAAATCAAATTTTTTTTAATTTTTCATTTTACCTATCTTTGGCAGGTAACATAATTAGTTGAGCAACATTGCCGGGTGCGTTGGGGTGCACCTGTAATCCCAGCTACTCGGGAGGCTGAGGCTGGCGGATCGCTTGAGGCCAGGAGTTCTGGGCTGTAGTGGCCTATGCCGATCAGGTGTCTGCAATAAGCTCGGCATCCATATGGTGTTTCCAAGGGAGCTTGGGATCACCAGGTCGGCTAAGGAGGGGTGAATCGGTCCAGGTCAGAAGCGGAGCAGATCAAAGTATTTGAGCAACATTGTTCCCTCAGATTCCTTTGGTTCTGACTCAGATGTTGTTTTGCCAGACTAATGAACATCTTCTCTCAAATAACTGCATATTTCCCATTGCTCAAAGCTATGGGTGCTACTAGAAAAATATGAAAAGTGTTCCTTGTAACTGAGGGCCATGCATTGTGTTCAAAGTGAAATCCTGCCTTGGGTCCGATGCTGTAAATGTTATTCTGCACTTGGTATGGTTTAAAATATATTTTTAAATTGCTTTTAAAAATGTCACCTGGTACTTCCTGGAAGTGATTTTTTTTTCAGTCCTTAAAATGTGTTCTGCTTAGTTTTAATTTCGCAAAGACAAAGAATTTAAAAATGCACAAGATTGTACTCTTATTAACCACAGTGGGATTAGTCTCTGATAGATGAATCTGTAAGTAGAACTTTTACAAAAATACACTATATATGGTGAGAACAAGTCAAGATCCAACCACAGATAGGGGGCCAGCCCAATGTGGGGCTAATCCCAGGGCAGTATACACAAAACAGTTTCCAGGCCAGGATTTGAACACGGACTCTTGGAGAGACAAGGCAAGGGTGCTGACTGAGTGTGAGCAGATACTGTATGATATTATGTGCTCATAAGGGCTGGAATTTAATTATACTGTCATAGTAGCAGTATATAATGAGCTAGGCATTTAAAGAGAAGCCTACTTTCCATCCATCCATCCATTATCCATCCCACTATATCCTAACTACAGGGTCATGGGGGTCAGCTGGAGCCAATCCCAGCCAACACAGGGCGCAAGACAAGGCACCAGCCCACCGCAGGGCACACACACACACACCCACACACCAAGCACACACTAGGGACAACTTAGGATCGCCAATGCACCTAACCTGCATGTCTTTGGACTGTCGGAGGAAACCGAAGCACCTGGAGGAAACCCACGCAGACACGGGGAGATCATGCAAACTCCACGCATGGAGGACTCGGGAGAAGGCTACTTTATGAGAATAAATTAAATTAAAATGTTCAAATTCAAGTTTAGGGTCCCATGGCCAAACGTTTAAACCTGGTAACACTAAGCACAAGGCCACACTCACTCACTCACCTTAGGATAATGTAGAAATCAACCTACCTTGCATGTCTTTGTAAAGGTGCATGCAGACATCAGGACAGTGTGTGCATTCTACATGAAAAATGTACAGGCTAGGATCTGAACCCCAGACACTGTTAATCAGCTTTACTAAACATGGTTCTGTGGCTGTGAGTTTTCTTCTATGATGTATGCTTTTTGAAAATAATCATTTGAAAATAATGGATTTGAATATGTTACGATGAACTGCCATCCTGTGTCTGATGCTGCTCTGGCTCCCTCTGAGCTTATAATGCCCCTTTTGGTAAATGGCTGGATGTACAGTATAGATTGGCCTCCCAATCGGGGTTGCTTCATGCCTCGCTCCCAAGGTGCTCCCAGGTTAGCACTCTGTGATATTGCAAAGGAATCTAATTCATTTACACATTCTCACAGAGATAATTCAAGAAGAACATAGTTGCTATATAAAAATACTGCTGGTTGATACTGTATGTTTAAAATGTGGCCACAAAGGTTTTCTTTTGGCTATCCCAGTTTACTTGCATAGTGCTTGATAGACAAGTTCATTAAATACCATATGAGAATCAACATAAAATAAATATTATAAATGTTGCTTTCAAGATTATTAGATAAAATAAGACACCTGAATAAAAATGTCTGTTAGAATCTTCTTTAATATTTAAGCAGAGTAATCATTGATTTGTTTCTTGTTTTCTGCAAAGCTTGACAACATGATAAAATAAAGCATAAGAAGAAAATATAGCAGTAACATCTTTTATAGACTTCTTGTAGTCATCAATCTCCGGCTGTGAGTGAATTATCAGTACCAACAAAAAAAAAAAAAGATCTATGTTTTCTGACTTCCAATAACATACAACCTAGAGGTTTTTTTTTTTTCAGAAAAACTCAAGGCTTATGACTGATAAGTATCATTATTGTTTTGTGAGAGTCTTGTTTATAGTGTGTCACTGAGGTGTTGGCATATATGTTTTCAGATGAAAGGTTTGATCAATTTTTACGCTGACATCCACTCACATATAAGAAATATAATGAGGGCACCTGCTGTGTCATATTAAGTTTCTACCACACATCTCATAATGTTAGACCTCATGTTGGGATTTAGTATACACTTAAAAATGGAAATTATCCTTAATCATCAACAAGATAATAGAAGACCTTACGGCCAACCACATTTAAAGATAATGCAGAGCATTAAACTTTATTGGTTGGCATAATAAAGTTTAGGTCATTACTACAGAGTTATTACATTTAATCAAATGAAATACAGATTTTTTTTTTTTTTATAAAAGGCAGACTTACTTCAATGCAGTTCATGTTAGTTTCTGCCATTTGTATGAAGCACAGGTAGGAGAGAGCATCTCATTATTTTACAAAAGCAAAAGGATAAAAATCTATAAATCCCATGGAAAAAAGTCATCCTTACCATAATCCTTGTGTCTACGTCCTCATCTGAAGATCAAGAAAATTCTCACAGAGCTTAAGACGCTACCTGATACATCCTGAGTTGGAGTTTCCTATCTAATGCTATATGCACAAATGAAGGCTGCCAGAACGCATATGTATTTGTGAAAAGAAGGAGAGCCCTATTATCAAAAGAAAAACGACTTGACTGCATGAAGTTATTTTCATTACAGATCAGAAACATCCTTAATTGATAATAAATGAATGGTTGTTGCATTTATTAATGCCATTTACCACGGAAAATATATGAATGACGAACAAAGTACAATTAGTTATAGCAATTACAAATGTATTTACATATACATATATATATTTATCAATGCATCCAATATCTAACCTATTTATTCTTTTCAGGGCCATGGTGTTATGAATTTATATATGTGCAAGGCAGAAGACAAGCCCATTAAGACCCTAAGAAAGAGAGGGAATAATTCGCTGCCAGGGAAAATACAAGCTGTCATCCCAGTGTTGAAAGAAAATGTTTAAAGAAGGAATGCCCTGTATAAGAAATGAATGGCTCAGAAGTGGTAGAGACAGAGACACCTATGAAGTGGAGAGCGAAAGACAACTTTTGAGGAAAAAGGCAATGCTTCCCCAGGACACAAGAGAGTAGAAAGTCCAGGAGGTGACAGAGACACCTTATCCTTCTTATATTAAAAAGTCAGACTGTGAAGGACTGGGGAACATTAAATTACCCCCCGACTAATAGAAGGCAATATACAACACCAAACTGGGAGAGGACATACTGGTTTGTCCACTTGAGAGGACAGGCAATAAGAGGGTTACCTTGGAAAGGAGGCCACTTTCAAGGGCAATCAAATATTCAAAGGTGCTGGGAAACCAGAGGCTGCTAGAATAAGCTCCAGTCTTTTGATTCTGTTGTAAAATTAAAGCCACCCCGTATCCTGGAGGTGCTTCTAAGTTACGTTCAGTTGTCACTTTGGGATGCCTTAGCGCCCTGAGGTCAGGGAGAGAGTTCAGGCAATGGTTTAAACAGGAGAGAAAGAGAGGTCTGATAACACAAAAAAGAGGGGAACAATACAGGAGCAGAGGAAGGGATGGGATTGGGAAGACACCCCATGATACAAAATTATCATGATACTTCGATCATAATAATAGAGACTTTTATGGGTTTTTTTGTTCATTTTTTAAGAGAAGAAATAGATTTCAAGTGTCTTATCAGCCTCATAAGTAAGTGTGGGAGTATTCAGTCAGATACATAAACACGCACATTGGTACAACCTGTACATTTTCTGAAAACAATCTGGTGTTGTCCTAGAAGGAACAGTTTTACAAAATATCAGAAGATAGAAAAAACAGCAAAACAGAGGAACTAGTTAAAATCCTGCTGGGGTTATTAATATTAATTCAAAAGAGTCCAAGACCAAAGTCAAAATAAAGGTATAAAGCAGAACTGAAATTATGAACAAAGGTCAGGGACCACAAAACAAGGAACAAGCACAAGACATTCTCATACTTTTCTCACAAATCTAGGATGCTGCTTACTCTGCACCATTCTAATTAGTACCTATGGCATGGTGAACTCGCTCGACAGTTGCAATGACCAATAAGTGACTCACAGCTACCACAGTAACCAAGAAACAGAATTGGCAATGGCCAACATAACAAAAGAGTCAAAGTACTCTTACGAAATCATGACAGATATCTTGCAGTTGTCCACTGTTAGTTAACATTGAAATGTCTCTTATTATGTTTTTTCAAATGTTTGTAATATTTATAGGAGGTATATGCACATGTTGCTGTATAAGGTACTTGTCCTTAGGAGGCAATCACTGTGTGGCTTTTATAACAAATTATTTATTGAATTTGCATACATTTTTCAGGTTGTGACTGTGATGTTAAAACAATCAAAGCATGTTGAATAGTATTCGTTTTCAAATATATCTGAACTTGTTAAATACCTATTAGGGGAAAAAATATCCTGTGATGCTCTGCATTGGTTTTCTTTTTCAAAAGAAAAGACAATTTTCATCCTTAATATTGTATTACTCAGGCTGTATTTTTACTTTTTACACAGACATATTTTATCCAATCACAGTAAACAAAGTTACATTTTTGTTTAAGCAATACAAACAAAAATGAGGAGCAATTTCACCAAGGCCCTTGTTACATTTTATAGACCCGTCACATAGAACAAGTGAAAAAAGACTTTAGTTGTGCGCTCAGATGTTACAAAAGTAGCTTACTAAGTAAGTATAAGTCAACTGCTCTTGTAAGCTAGAGAAGAGATAGTCGCACCTATTGTGAGGGATGGCCAGCATCCTTACCTGGTCAGGATGCCCACATCTGGGAAAAACTGTGGGTGATGGTATACACAGGACAGTATCACCCTGGACCACCAGATGTTAGCTCCTCTGTGCTGCAGCGGCACCATGGATTTCCACAGGGCACCATGGGAACTGGCCCTGTTGTGTTCCAGGGGTGCCACCAGGTTGTGTTGTGGGGACTAATGAGCCCTACTTCATGGGGCTCTCACCTTACTCGGAAGTGCTCCCAGGCCATGCCTTTGGGACACTGCAAGTACTTCTGAGGATTACTTAAAAGAAGCTGCCTGCTTCTCCTCAGAAAGGCAGAGTCAGAAGGAAGGAGGACAAAGCATAAAAGGAGGAGCGGAGCAGGCAGAGAGGTGCTGAAGCCAGAGAGAAAAAGAGACAAAGAGTTGCTGTGTGCTCACTATATTGTGCTTGCACTACATTGTTTGTACTTGTGACTGTGGTGGAAAACACATATAGAGGAAGCATTTCTCCCAATAAAAACTCTTTATTCATTTTATACCAGTGTTTGAGCAGGCCTGTGTCAGATTTGGGGAGCTGGAACACCCACTACATTATACAAATAGTGTAGTCGGGAGGATTTCCTGGCTGTTTCTTGGCAAGGACCTGTTTGAGAAAAGTCTTGTGGCAAATCCTGACACTGCAGTGCACCAGCACATGTTAAGCTTGGAAGCACTGCTTCTGCCCATGATGGGAAAGAAGAGGACTAAACATGGCCCAAAGGCAGTGAGAGGCCAGAAATACATCATTGTCACCAGCAAACAAGGTGACCCGCAGACAGAAGAGGTCGCCCGGGAAAGACGAATACTTGATGATGGATGAATACTGGATCTGGAACAAGTTGTGTGCCAGGCCCAGGGATGGAAAACCCTGGGAAAGTTTCACATCTCTCCTATACACATACCTCCTAGAAGGAGTATGCTCAGATGCGTGACTGTGGCCGAAGCACATCTCTATGTGTGATGATGACAGTGGTAGCTCTGACTACGCAAACAATGAAGACCATAACCTGCTGCAGAAGACCCACAGGACAGCCAAAGCAAACGGAGGCCAGATTGATGGGGTTCTTCAAAGGTGAGAGGGAGAGGTGTGCATCTGCACCATCTCACCTGCAAAAGGTAAGGAGACACAGGATTTGTCTAAGGATTTCACCAACAAAACAACAAATTGATACAGGAGGAAACCAGTCTGCAGTTGGCCAGCCTCTGGAACTCCATATCCCAGAAGCATCCAGGAACCCCAACTAAGCATGTGCCAGGGAGGCCCATGTCACCTGACTCCCGGTCTGGGCAGACAGGGTGGACCAAAGCTTGAGTGCACCACAGACCAAATGGAGTACCTAAGGAAGCTTGGTGTTGAACTCTCTACCCAGATAGATTTGGTGGTACAGGTGACTGACACCTGTACCGTAAGTGAAAAAAGAAATCTGAGCAAATTGACTCCCTATTGGCCTCAATGATTTAGAGTAGCCAGAATTCTGACAATGGACAGAGCCATGATGACCAATTGTCCAGTTATAGAGTCTCCCACCAAACCAGTGGCGGTCACACAAGGCAAAGGGGGTGCAGAGAGTATGGGGTCTCTCTTCATCTCATAGAGAGACTCAGACTGGCGCCACACCCCAGAGTAGAAAGGAGACTGGTGGGAGAAGGCCCAAGTCTCCTAACATTGTGACACGTGAACCCATGTGTTCATATGCGTCGGATGGCACTGCTCTGTTGCCATGGAGAAACAAGCCAACCTCAGCTCAGCAGGAGTGAAGGCAAAGATTCCCATCCTGTTTTCGGACCCGTGGGTCACGGCCTCCAGGAAGGGAAAGCAGAAGCTGACAGGAGAAATCATTGCAGCATCTCCCCATCACCTTTTTGCTTTGCAGAACGGCTCCATGGATTGGCCAATGCTGACAACCTCCCCAAAAGAAGGATATCCCTCGTGGGATGGGCCACCTCACCCTACAAAGCTCAGCTGAGGGAGGGGAAATGTGAGGAATGGCCAGCAACCTTACCTGGCTGGGACACCCTCTACCGGAAAGAACCCGGGGAGATGGTATACACAGGACAATATCTCTCCTCGACCACCAGATGGCAGCTCCCCTGGGTTGCATCGATGTAATGGATTCCCACAGGGCACCATGGGAACTGGAGTTCTTTGACTCAGTCCTGTTGATTTCTATGGATGCCACCTATGGGTGCTGCTGGGACTAACGAGCTCTACTTCATGGAGCTCTCACCTTACCCGGAAGTGCTCCTGAGCCAAGCCTTTGGAACACTGGAAATACTTTCTGGGATTATTTAAAAAGGGCTGCCTGCCACTGTTCGATGAGCCAGAGTTGGGAGGATAGAGGACAAAGCTTGGCAGGAGGAGTGGAAGAGGAAGAGAGGTGCTGAAGATTTGAAAAGAAGGGAGTGTGCTCACTGTATTGTGCTAGTACAACAGTGTTTGCACTTGTGGCTGTGGTGGGAAACACTTACAGAGGAAACTTTTCCCACAATGAAAACTCCTTACTCATTTTATACCGGTGTCTGAGTCTCTGTGTTGAGTCTGGGTAGCTGGAGCGCCCCCTACAGACCATACTATCTGAAAATGAAAGGCTACTTTTTTATCATTGATAACATGACAACCAAAATATACAAACAAGTTACTCTTGGATGTTATGTCTGAAAAATAAAAATTGATCTGAAAAACACACAATGTTGTATACAGTGTTAGAAATCATATGATGCTGACTGGAAACATTTAAAAATTTTCAGTGGTAGTGGTAGAGCTGCTGCCTCGCAGTTAGGAGACCCGGGATCGCTTCCTGGGTCCTCCCTGTGTGGAGTTTGCATGTTCTCCCCGTGTCTACGTGGGTTTCCTCCCACAGTCCAAAGACATGCAGGTTAGGTGCATTGGCGATTTTAAATTGTCCCTAGTGTGTGCTTGGTGTGTGTGTGTGTGTGCGCCCTGCAGTGGGCTGGCACCCTGCCCAGGGTTTGTTTCCTGCCTTGCGCCCTGTGTTGGCTCCAGCAGACCCCCGTGACCCTGTAGTTAGGATATAGCGGGTTGGATAATGGATGGATGGATGTTTTAATATTGCATGTTTCAAATTAATTCCTTTCACAGCGCTTGACTTAAATGGCAGCAGAATATTTTATATCAAAAATTCTGCAGTCAGTTCACAGTAGCCTTTTGCTTTTTGCTTCTCTAACAGCAGTAAACTAAAGTTGTTCACACACAATCCAGAAGACAGAATGCATTCTGTAATTTTGGAAACAATCTATTTCGATATGCAAATAAATTAAATACTATTTAAACAAGCAGGAACAATCAGGTTAGTTTTTAAAAGGGTTGGATTGTTTTCACCCAGTCCACCAACCCCTACAAGAGAGAGGCTTTTTAGTGTGCCCAATGTACATGATTTCTTTACTAAATGATCTGTAAAAGTATGAAAAAAACTGTTTCTCTTGTTTTTGTTCTTCAAATCTGCAGTCATATTTATCAAGCATCTCAGAGTAGGAAAATAGTCCTAAATGTATCAAAAATATCAGAGTGACACAAGTTTGGTCCTTCTCTTAGGAGTCGGAGTAGGACTAAAAGCATTTTATCAATTTTCATAATTTAGGAAATTACTCCTAACTTCACTAGGATTTAGGAGAGTTTAGGAGCTTCCGTAACTTGCTAGGAGATACCAGAAGATGGTGTACAGGCAGAGATCAGAATGCACATCCTAGCTGGAGGTCAAATTCAAGTGTGATATCTTTTTTATTCATTTGTTCACTTCTGATTATTTTATTTATGCCAGTGTTACTTTTGTTCATTTTTTGCATTACTTTTTGTTTTTGATTTTGCCTCTATGCCTTTATGTGCCATGTGTTTTGTGGGTGGTTCTCCAAGAGCTGGGACCGCCTGCCTATCACCGTGAGGGACTGCACTCAGCCCTATAAAGACAGAGGGTTTCCCACAGTTCCTAGTGGTTCATTCAAACGCACAAGGGAGTTTGGTAGCCTAAGCGTTTATTGTGTCTTTTTATTTTGCTTATTGTGATTTCTGGATTTTTTTTACCTGTTCTCTGTTTTTTAACTTCATTTATTGGGTTTGTATTTGGGACTTGTTTGCCTTTTATTGTCTTGCCTTTGAATGCATTCCCTGCTGTGCCTCATGTGCTTTTTGAAGCTTCACTGTGTAACAGAGAATTTTTATAAAAACAAGTGTTTTGTTTACGGAGACTCTACATTGCCCTCTGTGATACTAGCCGGGAGTTTTGACAGGATTTCCCTTTCTAGTGGACATTTTTGGAACTATTCAGGACTTAAGTGCTTTGAGGCTCTCAGGCTTAATAACACAATAAACTTATAAAAACATTTTATTATATTGTACAAGTAGACAAAGCATGCTTTATCCACTCAAAACTGCTATTTTTTTGCAACTGAAACATATTTATGACAAGCTAAATATTATGGTTTAATGTAACTGAAGTGTTTATATATGGAATTAAAATATTGGTAAATTGCTATAGCAATTTAGTTATGCCAAATAACACTACAATTTGTATAAAAAAGCAAGTAACAGAAAAAAATGTTTGAGCTGAATTAAATATACTAGATTACCGAACTCCAGTTTTGCAAGAAACAGCTTTCATTCAATACTTTTTGTGTGAAAAAAATATTAATACTTAAATTGCATTATTTTTAATATAAATAAGTGAGTGGGTATAGTAGAATCTCAAGTACACATCTGCTTATTAAACCAACACAGAAAGCACCCCCATCTCCTTATAACTTTGAACCTGATACATGAGTCATAAAATGTACAGATGGATAGATATAATAGTGTGTTCATCAGAATCAGCCTCAAAACTCTCTTTCACAGACCTTATTTTCCGAAACCTTGAGGTTAATTTGCATGAGCTGTAGATCAGACATTAACACTTCACAAAGTTGTAGGGGCTAATAAATCCATGCAGAGTGAAAAATCAACATATTTTCAAAATTTCAAATGTTTCAATTTTGATTTCAAAATCATCACAATTAATACTCCTGAAGTTCTAAGGTGTTATGAGGCACAAAATCTTCCCAAGTCACTAAGTCAGACACCCATATCTGTATTTCTCTAAAAATACACTATAAAGTATGAATTTTACAGATCCAGTTAAACATTGACACCACAAATCCCTTCTTAGAAAATATACTTAGCTCTGTTATTTTACAGCATTAAACAAGGTTTATCAAGGGCAACCATTCTTCTTTATCAAAGTGAGACACTCTTTTTTTTAATTCTCTGTTGTCTGTTTAGTGTGATTTATACCTCATCATCATCAGAAAGCATAGAAATGCCATTACTTCTGAATGCAGAAAAGAATTTTGATAGAGTGAAATTGAATTACTTATTCACCACGCGACTTACATATGCATCTGGGCGAAGAAAAACAATAGCTTGGAAAACTTATGTATTCAAGTTCTGCCACCTCAATTCATACAAGTAATGTAAACTCAGACATTCTCGATAGATGTTTTGGTATAAGATATACACTGCCCTTTTTCTCTTCTTCTTTTTGCAATTACCAGTATAACACTGCTGGAATTTTAGGAGTTCAGAGAGTAAGCTTAAAACAAATAGTGCTCAGATGCTATGCAAATTTACACTCTAATTCAGACACTTCAGTTCATCACGGGTAAGAGAAAATAAAGAATTATCAACATATTTTTGTGCTCCAAAAAGCATGAGTACATCTATGCATTTTTATGCAAGCATTTTTAATCTTTACCTTACTTATGAACAGTTTATCTTTGAGGATCATAAATGTACACATTTAAATGTTAAAATTAAGCAACCTTTTCAAAGCTTTTTCAAATAGTTTTTTATTTTTCTTTTGGGACATACTAAGAAGGGCTTTTCTTTTTGATTCAGTAGGCACCTATCAATTGTAGAAAAATAAAGGCTTTTAAATTATTATGTTTATAAAATCTCTCTATCTTTATAAAGACTTAATATGTAGACATCTCCTTCAAAATATGAAACAAGAAAATGGTCTATTTGACAACATAACTCTTTCAAGATGAAGGGCGGATTGCAATTTTTGAACAGCTGTTATACTGGATAATCAATAAACAGACTTTGCAATTCTGACATAAACAATATAAAAATTATAAAAAATATATTATTTCTAATATATATCATTTTATATACAATACCAGGGCGGCAAGCCCCCCTGGCGCCTTTGGAGCCCAACCCCCAGATGCGGCCAGTCTGCTGCTCGCATTGTGAAGAGGGGGGCTGGACGCACCCCAAGAAGAAACGGTTGCTCCTCCGAAACCCCCTTTTAAATGATGATACAATGGGAAAAAAATACAGTTTTTTTTACCTCCTCTTTGCTCGATCAGCTGCAGGCTTGCTGCTGCTGCCGTGCCGTGTGATCTGCATCTTGTGGGGTGCTTCAAACATTTAAAAGTCTGTACAGCAACTGTGCTACTCTTTGTCTTTTATTTCCGGCCCTGGATGTGGTTAAATCTCTTGGCACTCTTGGTGAAGTCTCGTCTCGCGGGACGCGAGTTCTTGATATTTTTTTAGTTTACAATTTAAAAACAGAATAAGTATCTGAAAATCTAACAACATCACATTAAAGTTCGATAAATTCTGAAAAGAATGATACCAAACATATATATGTAGGTTTTAAAATAAGCCTGATTTAAAGCATGACAAAAAAAGTGACATAAAATCGTTGCACAAAATCGTTGCACTTTTAGGCTTAGGATTTTATATATAGAGAGTAGATATAATATACATAATTACATAAAAATTAGATACATACGGTGGCATTTCTGACATGATAATTGTGGTGGGGCCACACGGACCCTGTCAGAAGGGGCGGAGCCATCTTCAGAAGCCGTATGTGTGTGTGCGTTTGTGTGCATGTAACACAGAGAAAGAGAGAGCGAGATCAAGCACTTAAAGAGTAGAACTTAGGACACCTGCTCCTTTTCTTAAATCTATTGGACTTTGTATGTGGTCTCCAGAAAGGAGCCAGCCTTTGTTTGGCTCATGGAGTTGCAGAACGTGAGCACAAATGGTGTTGTCTTGGTGGTGCAATAGCTAGAGGAGGCTGCCCTTGAATCTCAGCCTAGTATTTGTCTTTGGCAAGTGTGTCGACTGGCTTTTCTTTTTTAACTAAGAATTGCATTTTTTATTTCAAATTCCATGCATGTAACGTTAATTGGCATCTCCAATTGTTGCCGTAACTGGCTCCGGCTCCCCACAACAATACTATTGGTTAAAAACTGGATAGGTGGATGGATGAATAAACATATCACCAATAAAGTAGGGGAAGACCTTTTTGGACAATTTCCATTAAACTCAATTGGTGAAATTATGCTTGTGGATTTTAATCAGAATAGTTGAAAAGTAATAAAGTATAGAAATGTCTCAAGTTTATAAGATCAGCCTTTCAAACTTACACTTTCTGAGTCATCACATATTTTGAATACTTTCTGTTTTATTATCAGCCAATAACCTGCACTTTACAGAATCAACTCCTTTGTACTTTTTCCATATAAAAGCCTGGTAAACAATCCAGATTGAATAGCAAATTTTGCAAACTACCTGTAACTCAGCCCAAAAAGTTAGAAAGTCAATTGGTGTCTACTGTAAATTAACAATGTACTTAATCGTCTTTAAACTTTTAAAAACTTAACCAAAACGACTGCTTTTGTTGTTCAAAATTGTATTTGATGGACATTTGGGAAATGTGCTCTTCCTTTAAAACAGAATGCAATTATTTTTAAAAATCTGCTGTCGTTCTGTCCAGAAGCCATTCTGTATCATTTTGAAAGACGGCAGTATTTACATGTAAGCAAAGTATATTTATTTATCTTTGAGGAAGCATACACTGTGTATGTACAAGACAAGTATACCCTGTATGTGTGTGAGGCCGAGTATCTGTGATGTTCAATGGCTGCTTCTAAAGGGGGGAAAAAAGCAATCAGACCAGTTAAGTTAATAGAACTAGTTACAATATATGCCTATTCTTTCCTAGCTGTTACTTTCCCAACTGTCATCCTCCTCACAGACTTAGTCAGTCACCATGTAGTAAGAAAATCTACTTTAAACAGACTGCACTAAACATACATGACCGGCAAGCAAGCTCTCTCTTGGGGAGCCATCATCTTGGTAAAGGAAACTTAAATCAGTATATGGAGTGACCTTTCCCATCAAGAGTTCTAGCTTTATTGTGACTATATATTTTATGTTACGAAGCTCTTTTATGAAGAACTAAATGATGGTCATCTAGAAGTAAGTAAATCACTAAATACAAAATAAAAATATGCCATCAATATTTTCAACAACTTTTAAAATGCCCTTTTGAGGCACTAAAGCATAATATATTGCAAATATGAGTGTCTGTATGGGTGAGGCTAACTTCTTCCATACTGCAGATATCATCATATTGTCTTTCTTTGGTCACAACTTTGGCTTTTCTTTTCTAATTATCAAAGTAGGGCCATCAGAGAGCATGTACAGCATCAGTACACATGCTCTCTGATATTTGTGTATTTCTATGACCACAACATAAATTTTATGTCTTCATCAATGGTTATGATGTTGGTCATGGTAAAGCAGAAGATACAATGCATAATAAATCAACATATGATATATCCAAAGCATTGTTCACACCTTACATTTGGCTGCATTTTTTGACATTACAAATACTTGAAATATTGGTTTGCAGAGTACTTGATCAATCTGTTCATATTGTTCAGAGTTCCCCATTATGAAACTGTAAGCACTTTCTGCAGAATTTACATATTGAGCATGAATTGCCTTGTAGTTAAGAATAATATGAGTTAAATGACCAGATGATATTTTTATGATATACTTATGTTCCAAATATTAATCTCAAAAGGCGTGCCAGTCATTGCTTCATATTAAATGAAGCTCCTTGAATGTTTTGCTGAAGGGCTTCTTTTGGCACTATTGATGTTTTCTGCTAACATAAACCTGTAGAGTCTGTAGACAAGCACCCTGCAAAAAAGCAATAAATTAGAAGAAAACCAAATAGATTTTTAAAATACAAATGAGCCAACCATTGTATTTTTTTCTGAAATCCTAAAAATATGTCAGTAATTATATATGCATTTCAAATGTCAGCTGAAGTAAATTATTTTGCAATCCCACAAAGTACTCTATGGGTCTTTTTTAATTAGCCCGTTGATTTGGTGGGCCCCTCTTGAAGTGATTTTACCAGTCCAGCACACCAAAGTGTAGAAAATTGCATTGGCCATCACAGAGAGACAATGTGAATGATGTCACTTTCCATGTTAAAGAGCTTGCTCTTCCCTTTCTTATATAGTTCCTTTGTGTTATGAGACCAGACCAACTTCACTGATGTGGACTCCCAAGTACTTGTAGGAGTGCATCACCTCTATTTCCACTTACTATATTTTAGAATTATTTTATGTTTATAACCGGTCACCCATGGATGTCAGAGGAAAATCCTCCCGGCTCATCACAGGTATGCAATACCCCATTAGGGTGAGATAGGGGACTATCGCTAACAACCTTGTCCTTTTTTCCTCCTCTGCAGCAGTGAGAAGACGCCCTGTGAGGGAAAAATAACAGTGCCCCTTCTATCCACAGTGCTATAAAGTTCCAATGTCTACTGAGGTCTCATTTGGACCTGGACTTGTTGGAAGGACCCAGCTCCCTATGACAAACCTGCTCTCAAGGGCAAAAAGCTTTTCTCAAAGCCCAGAGGGCTTCTTATTTTGTTTCTCTTTTGTGCCCTTGAGCACTGATTTTGATTTGTTGAATTGGAAAATAAGCGAACCCGTTGGAACCCCAACAATTTTTGGATTCTACCTACAATTATTCACCCATCCACAAACTTATATGTTATATATTCTATTACATACTTTATGATATCCTCTGAACTTCCAAAACATTTGTCAGGACAAAGTGTTATAAATAAACAAATGATACTTAATAGCCCAAGATATAATGCAAATTATAAAACATAAGTTTATATTAAATTGTGCAAAATTATAGCATATTTCCTGAGTCTAATGATTTATTATTGACTGAAGAATAATTGATAAAATATTTATAGACTGTTAATAACTTTTTATAATAGATATCAAAACATTGTCTTTAATGGTAGCAGTCTTTTTTTTGACATAGAGAATCATGCATTAAAATAAGTTTTGCAGGAGGCTGCATTATTTAAGGGCCCTTCAGTTCTCGCTGTGATGATAATTTTCAAAGGTTAACTAATTCAGGAAGGTTGGCCAGTTCTTGTCAAAAATTGTTCATATGTTTAATGTGTAATAGCATGGCAGGGTCCTAACTCTGTATTTTGCCATCAAAATCAATGATTAGGCATTTTATTGTTAGAATCGATTTTGTTCTAAATTCTTATCTGCAAGTTGTACTTTATTTGGCAACCTTCTAAAATGAAAGTAAAACGTGGACATGATCCAACTCATAGGATCTCCATTGTTGAGGACCCAAGTGGATGGATTAGGCCAAGGGAATGCCCACGTAACACCTGGCTGCAGCAGATAGAAGGTCATTTCCGGAGGATGAGACAAGGTTGCATGTCTGCCTGGGGGGATCCTGAGCTGTTACATAGAAATATGTGAAAAAGTGAGGGGAGCCATGGCAGCAGAGCTGTAGCACCACTGCCTCGTAGTAAAGAGACCAGGGTTCTTGTTGAAGGTCCTCCCTGCATGGAGTTTGCATGTTCTTCCCAAGTCTACATTGGTTTCCTTCGGGTTCTTTGGTTTCCTCCCACAATCCAAAGACATGCTAGTTAGGTCGATTTCAGATACTAAATTGGCCCTAGTGTGTGGTTGGGGTAGGTTTATGTGTATGTGTTCACCCTGCGATGGACTAGCTCTCTGTCCAAAGTTTGTTCATGCCATGTGCCTTATGTTGGCTGAGTCTCCAGCACCTACCAGCCCCAAGGCCCTCCCACCCCCTGGCACTGTTCTTGACTACACATGTTAGAAAATGACTGACTGAAAAAGTGAACATCTCATTTTGATGGTGATAATATTACCTTATTGTGATATCAGCATCACCTAAACTGATATTTGACCAGTCTACAAGAAGTCAGCTGTTTCAAGAATCATTATTTCAGTAATTTACAAAATAGATGATACTACTGAAGAAGATGATACTTTGTTTGAAATACCAGTCAGCAGGAAATGTTTATATAAGATGAGATTGCAATAGTATGCAACAACACAAGAATGCAATACATCATTACCCTACTGAATATGCAATATGTAGTGTAACAAGTGTAACATTTGACAGAATGTTGTTAAATGATTTGAGAAAATTCTTTACTGGTGATGGTTAGAATCCTGTAACCACCAAGCTTTGTGACAGAGGTATACAGAACAGATTTCTGCACTCACCATTGTGCCCTACAATGCTTCAGTGTAATGTAAAGGCAGGCCATTTTCATCTTCCAAAAGCAGGAATTTGGCAAAGACCATTCTTTAAATATGTAAGAAAGATAAATGACAGAAAGCTAACAAGTTCAAGCTGTCCTGTGAATGACTTTTATGCAGTTGGTCAATATACAAAATAGTTAACTCCTGCACAGACTAACAACAATTGTTAAGCATGAAAATTACGGATACAAATAATGCAACTGCTTCCTCCTCCTCCTCCTCCTCCTCCACCACCACCACCACAGTGGGCCTTAAACTGTGTTAGGATAGCGGACCAGCTAAACACCTTATATTATAGTCTGTAATTATGACTTCAATTAAGGTCAATTAGCGGCACAAATACTTTTATGAATGATACAGATAATTTGTTAATGAGGAAAATCTCAACTAACCCATGTTATTCTAATTGAACAATAAACCACATTTTTAACACTAAATGACTTTTATGAATCACCCGATGAAATATTGTCACGTTAAGCTATAACTGGCCTGATAAAAGAGACAACTTGTTTTATGAATGTGAACCATGGAATCTAAAGACTTGTTCAGAAAGATTAATCTTAATGTTGAACAGGCCAAGCTCTGTCTATTAATGAAGAATGTTTTTGCATACACAATGCGTAATTTGCCTTTTTCAGCTGACATATACAAATCTGAAAAAAAATAAATTATGCACAATTAATTGAAAACATCAGGATCAGACCATTTATTTTTTTAAAAGTTATATAATACTTTAACTTAAAATAGTCATTTATGCTGTATATGAATTAAATTGAATGAAATGAAGAGAAAAAAAAATCTGCCTATATTGTGTGCATTGTAATTGCAAATCACTGTGAAGGGCAGATTCATTATAATGGCAATTTGCTCTAAACACTCCACTTCAGAGACTTCAATGAAATTTTCAATATGATGAACCTCAATGTGCCTTATACGTAGCAGCATGCAAAAAGAGGCTTAATTCTGGCAGATATAGTATGTAAAATAGTTTTTTTTCCTTCTTGTTTTTCACATACAATTACTAAAAGTAAATCAAAGCATAGCAGTTCTCTTACACCAGGGATGGCCAATGCTTTTCTTCAAGGGATGGAATTTTTGGGGGGATTTCATATGCCCTCTGTTATAGAGCAGAGTAATTACTTGATTAAAGGAAAACAAAGAACCTCTGCATGACTCTTATATATAATTCTATCTGAAATGTCACACTTTGCAGCTATCACTAACTGCAAAAATAATAAGTTAATTTTCATGAATAAGGAAATTGTTTTGAGAAGTATTTCCATAGCTAGTTGGAAGACTAGCTGGTGTTGAAGTCATTAGACCAAAATGCAAACAAATAAATCTAAGTTAATTAGTAAGCATGGAAATTCAATTACAGTTTTCACCCCTTTGCATCTATTAGGGAAGGCCTTGACTGGTTAAATTTGCTCCAGCATTTTTAACCTTTTCAGTTGACATTGGAGATTCAAGGTACATTTACTTGCTAAAAAAGTAGGCATAATGTTATCCTGAAATTGCTAATTTAATTAACAGTCAATCAACATTGTGACCATAAAACTTGAGCAAGGACTAGGATAAGAATCAGGGGTCTCATGTATAAAACTTTGCGTGGATGTGAGTGTAAAAATATGCATATGCCAAAAACAGGAAGTGTGTATGACAAAGAAAAAAAACACATTTATAAAATCTGGCATATGTACATTTGTATATAATCTTCCCCCTTATAAATCATAATTATCTTGTAAATGTGTGTATGTGAATGTGCCTCAAACTCTGTTGAACCATACTTACATTTACATATTTGGGTGACACCTTTATCCAAGGCGATACAATTGGTTACATTTCTTTTAGTTTTCCAATTGGAGCACAGGCAGGTCAAATGACTTGCTCATGGCCACACAGTGTCAGTAGTGACATTTGAACCCACAGCCTCAGGGTTTGAAGTTCGAAGCCTTAACTACTACACTACACTAATAGTCATACATAGACTATATAAATTAACCTCATACATACATAATAAGCAGATTTACCCCTAAGGTTAGACAGTGATGTCAAGAGAAGAAGGACAAAAACAAAATTTTGAAGACTTCGAGAAAGAAGATCTCATGTTAAAAGTAGAGGCACACAAGGAACCTTTGTTTGGTGGCCTCAGCTCAAGTGGCATTAACAAGCAGAAATATGTTGAATGGAAACATGTTACTGTTGACCGTGAATGCCATGAACTCTAATAGCTGCACCATGCCTGAAATGAAAAAGAGTCCAATCTCTGGCGAAGAAGCGCAACACTTGTCACCAGCAGAGTGAGTGCAACAGGAGATGGAAAAGGCACATTTACAGTCTCTGTTTTCCATCTGTGAATGGCGTCTGTAATTGGAAATGCCTTATTATGTTTGAACAGTCCTGACATTTGCCAGTCTCTTCTGTGCATCAAAGATGACTTGTGCATTAATAATAATAATTCATTACATTTATATAGCATTGATGGAATGTTACTCCTTATGGTTAACAAAAGCAACTTCATTCTTGCTAGGTGTCCTTACTGCAATTTGAGTGCAGTCAATAGCACCAATTACTTTAAAAAAAATGGACATTTCTACAAATAGTATTTTTATGTTGAATTGTACACCCACACCATATGGAAACTAAATGTAGTGCCTTGTCAGTCAGTTTATGGCTTTTAGCGCAGCAGGCATGATGGAAGAGAAGATTAGCAGAGATATTCATGACTTGTCAACTAATTCCCTCTGGTACATGCTGATTGCCAGAAAGCCAATCATTTTTAAAATTTGGGTATGAAGAGGCAGAGCCAGATTTCGGAGCAGTGTATGTTTGGAACGCTGGGACCAATTCAACACATAGTTCCCAGAGAATGGGTCTTCAAAGTCTAAATTCTGCAGGTCCCCAGAGGATTGTTCCCTTCATATATGACCATTTGCATACATCTTCAGGTAGCACGAGACAAGCCATGTTGCATCAAAGCATTAGGCTATGAATAGGCTGATGTGCATGATATTTATAGTCTTATGTATGCAGGGAGTGAACTACACCTGTGTTTTTGCGTAATGCAGTTATTGACAGCAAGTTTCTTACCCTGATATAAAGTGAGGAAAACCCAGGTAAGTTCTTCTATGCAAATAAGTAGAATCAGCCCTCTTAAAAGGCAACTATAATAGAGCGTATACGTTATATTCATCACTTTTGAAGCTTAATATGTTTGTCATGTCAACACACATTATAATAACGTCTCAGTGATAAGAATTATTACAGAATATATACAATACAACCTATTTTTGTATAGCGCTCTTTGTTGAGCGCTGTGAACAAGTTCTCAGGTAAAAAACAAGAATGTGGGTTTAAGAATGTCATATATTGATACATTTTAACATTCAGAACTCACAAGTTTGAAGTTCACAGCAAAAACTGGCATCTTCATCACCAAGACTGGGTATGAAAAAGATGACGCAAAACACATGACTGTTTCAAATGTGGACGGCTATTTAATATTTTTGACACCTGGCTAACCTCTAACAGGAATGGGTTGTTTTTTCTAAAGCTGTGCCTTTAGAGTTTATGTATTGTGCTTAACACAATCAGAAAGGAGTTTTTTTCATTACCTGGTAAGTAGAAGTTGCCATTCTTGTCTTTTCAATTATTCTCACCTAAGCAGATATTCCTTATCTAAATTATTAGTCGAGGGGCAGGCTTCTTGAAGTAAAGTTTGCTAAAACTTCAAAATTATCACAGGTCAGGAAAGCGTATTATTTGTACAATCCAAGAAGGATCTTTAGGACCATGACTGTAGCATCAGTTTTATCAAAAAAGCGTACAACAATCCATTAGAGTAATCAAATTAAGCTCTTGAGGAAAGTGACAGGTTCTTTTCTATACAACAGTCTAACTCAGTGATTTCTGACATTGGTTTTATATAATGTACATTCTTCACGTAGAGGTTCTTGTGTTTCTGGCAGTGCTTGTAATTAAGTTGCTAGTTGGTGCATCAGAGTGATGGAGTACATTTCGTCCAACTCTAGGTTGGTGGGTTCTTTTTTTGACGATGAATAAGAAGAAGAGATTATTGAATATGATTGTTAAAAATGTGTGCTCATAAGGAAGCCAACCTGACAGGCAATCATAAAGTGCAATTTCTGCAAAATCATTTTAATTTACATTTTATAGTATTTTTGTACTATTCTTAAACCTTGATTTTCAAAATATACAATTTTATGAATTGAAAGCAATGCCCCCTTTACTATTAAAAATCAAGGGATATTTTACTTCTGATCATTCCAAGAGAGAGGGAATATGGAAGATTTAAATACTGCTTATAAAGACACTGACTTTTGCCAATGGCATTTTATATCTTCTTATATAATACGCTACCGTGGCTGTTTGTTTGTCTGTCCAGGATTTTAAATCACCTGTAGCTCGCAAACAGTTTCACCTATTAACCTGAAATTTGGTACACATATACTAGGTGACGTCTACTATCCACTTTCAGGGTGATGATTTTTATTAGTGTTTTTATTTTTAATTTATTTTATTGTAGAATCAACTCTCAGCAGCGCGCAGCAGGGCAGCCGTGCGGCGCAAGCATACGTGCACCGTTATCATTCCCTACCACCTTTGCGGTCACTTCCCCTACCTCTTCATATCTTAAATCATTGTTGAGACAGATTGAAGACATAAGTGCCAGCTTAAGTGAAAAATTAAGAAAAACGTACTATGTAATTGCAACGCAAACACTGACTTAAACAGTTTTAACCCGAAAAGATGCCGACGGAAGAAGAGAAGCAGCTGACCACTAGGGTGGAGAAAAGAAGAGCTGCTCAGGAAACAGCAAGCGCATCAACCTCTGAGTAAATGAGTGATAAACGTACAGAGAAAGAAAGAGGAAGAAAACTAGGAATGCTCAAGTCAAGTGTATACACTGCAAGTTATCGTGCAGTGCGCCATTACTGGTATATAATAATCTGGTTATGTTAATAATAAACGGTGTTCGCAAGGTGAAAATTTAATGAATTTCTACTTAAAGTAATATTTAGTATGATGTCCCATGTCACACAATAATCTACAGTTTATACAGCTTCAATCAACATCTCTCTATTTTCAGAAACACATTTCCTATTGGAGGGTTTCAGGGAACCTATCACAGAATCATTGGATGTTTAGCAACTCTTAAATCACCTGTCCATTGCAGGACACGCTAAGACACTCACAGCACCCTCGGTCATGTCGGGCCAGTTTCGAATGAATAGTTAATCAAACTAACATGTCTTTGAGACACTTGAAGAACATGCAAACCCCTCACATGTAGAGGCCAGGCTGTCAGATTGATTTCTTCTGAGAGCTATAAGGCGGCCATACTTATCTCTGTGATATGGTGCCTCCATCATAAATAGGCAATATTGCCAAATGATTAATAAATATTTATGTATTTATTTTTAAATATGGTTATATCTACATTTAGAATTTAAAACATTTAATGTAAATAGCATTTAACATTTTTTCCAGGTCTTCCAGGTTTCAGCTGCCTTACTACTTTTCAGAAATTACCTGTTGGATTTGTACAATTTCTGCCTAGTTAATATAATGGTATATTTTTGCTGTTAATAATTTAAACATAATGTATTAAACATGACTAAAATTAATTTTACTATATTTCACAATATTAAAGTAAGATGTGGCTTAATATGCAATGAAAAATGGCACATTATTTGTTTAATTAAGTTTCATAATTCTGTGCAAGACACCAGTATAGGCCTAAATCTGCCCACTTTTCTTTTTGGTCCACCCTGTTTTGTAGCTTAGCTTTTTAAATTTTTTATTTTCTGAACTGCATACATGCATTTCAATACACATCTCCCTTGATTAAAATATCAATTAATTAAAAATTAAAAGAGCACATTTACCAGTGTTAACTTTATTACTATAAGAGTTCATTTAACTCTTAAAATACTTGGAAAGGGTTTATATATGAATAGCAATTTTATGACATACATCTACATAACAAGATTAAGGAAATAAGATTAACTTTTTTCCAATCACAGCTACTGAAAATATGCGATGTTAAGAGGAGGCTATCAACTAATAACCGACCAATTTACTAGCTAGGGTAGGTCTCATTGGAGGGAAATGTGAATGGGGCAAGATACACGTGAACAATATCTTGAAAAAAAAATCCTTTTATGCTTTATTTGCAAAGAGAAACATTCTAATGCTGGCACCAGCTGTCCTAACTTTAGTGCTGGGTTTGCTACTAGTGCCATTATTGATCATACTGGAAAATCTACAAATGTTGAAGGATCAGCCAAGTAATGAATTTGCTTGTTATTCGCAAGCCACTAACTCAATCAGTGTTAAAGTTTCCAACTTTTACAGCAGATAAGGTGCGCAGTTTTGGGGATCACTGATGCAACAGAAAATGGTATGTGGCTGTAATACAGCATATCAAAAGATGTGATTTGGGCATTTGGTGACAATGTAATTGAGGACAGATTCACTCATAGATTCAGACATATCAAGTATGAATACAAAAATTACAAAGAGTACCAAAAACGTGAATCCGTCTCTTCTGGTATATAATGCTACTGGTGAAAATTATAACGGATATTATTTGGGCATCTGTGCCTTTTGATGGCTGGTATGCCATACATCATCAAAAGGCAAGCAGCCAGTTAACTTTCACCATTTGTAAGTGGATGTATATTCCATCCATCTATCCATTATCCAACCCGCTATATCCTAACTACAGGGTCACGGGGTGGATGTATATTATTGTTGAAGAAAATCATTCAAACTAGACGTGCAAGTAAAAAAAAAAAGCCACTTATGGTGGTATGAGTGCCTGAACTTCTAAAATGTCTTTTTTTGCAATAAATAAATGTACTGTATATTTAACAGTGATAAAGATAACATTAGGTCCATCCTTTTGTGAAATCCTGGTGCTGCAACTGGTGAGATGTTATTAAGTATTTATTGAAATTCATTTTTTTTTGTGATCAACTTTTTTATTGCTGGAGGCACCATTAATCCGTGCTGCAAGTGTTTAGTTAAATTCTAATAAATTAAAAAAGCATTAAAAATGCAAAATGATTCTGAGATACTAAATTAGATATTCATTGTAATGACCAATCACTGTTTTTTAAGTTATATTTTTTACTTCCTTTATATTTGGGGACTCAACCTGTTTGATTGGTTACTTTTCTGAATTTTCCAACAACAAAGTAACAATAGTAAAAAGTGCCACATATAACTAAATTATACAGCAATTTGAACATACTTTTCTTATGATATGGAAATAAAGAATATTGTCTCAAACAGTATTCCTATGGCGGACTCAAGTTCTCAAGACAAAACATTTTGGTAACACTTTAGTTACTGCAAAAATACATCTATTACTCATTTACTCTTACGTAGCAAGACCTTGATAAAGGCTTCTTTTGGTCTTCATAACACATATAAATCATCAGTTAATAGTGTATTTTTCACTGTGCATTGTGTCATATTGACATGATGGTAAAATAACTTGTTAATATAAAGGTTTACAGGTCTTATACTAGAGAAAAGCCAAGCAAAATGACACCTTTTATTGGCTAACTAGAAAGATTACAATATGCAAGCTTTCGAGGCAACTCAGGCCCCTTCTTCAGGCAAGATGTAATCTGAAGAAGGGGCCTGAGTTGCCTCGAAAGCTTGCATATTGTAATCTTTCTAGTTAGCCAATAAAAGGTGTCATTTTGCTTGGCTTTTCTCTACATTCATAATGGCTAACACGGTACAACACCCTAGTACTACAGGTCTTATACTAAATATGTAATATCATGAGAAATGTGTCTCAGTTAAGCAATCTCAGACCACTCCAAAATGAAGTTTTATTAGCAGGTCACATTACAGAGATGAATCAAGCACTTTCACTGACGCTTTGTTAAGTGTTATGAAGACCCAAAGAAAACCTTTGTTAAGGTCTTGTTACATGAACAATAGATGCATTTTTCAGTACCAAAAGTTTATTGGGAAAAGTATTATTTTCCATCAGAAAGTTAGGATCTCATTCAATGATCATAGAGTTCACCAGTCCATCCATTGTTAAAGATGCAGTGTTAAAGTGGTAGTGCAAGGGTACAGTGTCTGCTATTGTAGAACACAGTAAGTGTGTTTGAAAGCCACAGGATATTCAGTAATTATTCCCTATTAGGTGAGTCCCTTCACAGCACTTGTGTACCCATTTGTACTTGGGCTTTTATGGTCTGGAAAGGGGAAATTTCTCCAGAAAAGTCTTGAAATGTTTCTCGGAAAATGACAAAGAAATCAGTCTAATGCTCTGGCCTATGCAATCACAAATTCTGTGGGTTGCGATGGAATGAGCCATTTGGACTGGTGATTCATAATTTGTAACATCTATGGAATCAGAATAGTAATTATGTTATGTATCTCTTTTCTTGGAAGACAGAATACAATGAGAATTTCTGCTAAAACCCATGTGGACTGCAGAGATGCTGGAATTTTCAACAGATTTATGTATTTATTTGATGGTTTAATTTGAAGCCACTGACAGATTACAAGAGTATAAATGTTTGATCCAGAATGGAAAACACATAAGTAATAGCTAATTTAACAGTGCTGATAAAACTAAGTAATACTCCTTGTATGTAATACCTCTCTATTACTTAACCTCATATTGCATTCTGGTCAAAGAAAACAATACTACACTTTATCTGTTCAACTATCTATTTCCTGAACCTGCTTTTTTCCATCAAAGGGTCACAAGTATTACATAAAAAGTATTTTAGAAAGTTTGTAATGGTTGGTATCCTACTGTTTCAAAGGCTGTTTCCTGTCTTGGAAATTCCAAAACCCTGAATTTCATAAAGGAAAAATAAACTATATGGACAGCTAAATTAATCGAAAAGTACATGAAAACATAGAAAACAGCATGAAAAGCACATTACTATATGGCCAAAGAGTCAACTCTCTGGAATTGTGCTGTTGATTTAAGAAGAATCTATTCTGCAGATGCTGCACTGCAAACTTACAAAGCCACTGATGGTGTTCGCACAATATTGGAGGTGTTATCACATAAATCTTCCCTTTAGTTGATGTAGTAAATTTAACACACATTCATATATTCTTCAACTTGCTTAGTCCAATTCAAGACTGTGGGTGACTGAAACCTGTCACAGCATCAATGCGTACAAGGCACAAAATGACATTGGAAAGGGTGCCAGTCCGCACATACCACATTCAAATTACATTTATCAGTCAATCTAATCTGTATATTTTTGAGAATGCGAGAAGAAAATCAGAGTCCAGGTAGGAAAACTTGCACATCCTTGAAGACAGCCTGTAATCACCACACCGATAATGGCTTTGAATCCGAGAAACAGAACGAAGCAACAGTTGATGCTCCTTATTCATTGTAAACATGTTAATCAAAGTATGCTTGGTTATCTGTGTGCGCAACTTTAAACAATGTTCATTTATTTTGCGGATTTTGCTGACAAAATAAAACTGTTTAAAATACCCTCTTTTGTCATGACTTGTGTGATATTTTTCTTGTGTGCTTTCTTTCTCAGCATCCATATCAAGCAATAAAACTGACTTCATCTTATGATTCTACTATTTTTAAGCACTCTTTGATGCTTGCACGAGGACAAAAATAGCCAGAATAAATTAGTTTTGTTTCTTTCAAGTTCTGAATGACACAATAAAGTTGAAAGTCTAGTAACCCACCTACCAGATGATTATACAGTATATCCCACTAATTCTGCCTGAGCTTGCAAACAAGTTAGCTTTAGGGTATGGTAGTAACTTTACTTACTAAATTAAAATACAAGTTTTCTTATAGAGAAGGTAAACTTTCATTAGTCCGTTTCTTTTATTCTCTTTATTTTGTGTGAAAAACATAAAAACCTCTCTATAGGAGCTAATATATACAGTGCATGAAAATCTTGCTATCAAAATAGTTTGAAAGCACCAGCTATGCTAAATGTGGACAGCAGCCATTCTCAGTCATTTGCTTTCCAATTAGTGAAGAAAAAGCATGATTCATACTTGAACTGAACACTTTGTTTTCGGTTTGCAAGGACTCATTTCTCATTTTAGCACTGCAGCAATAAACTGGGTTTGAAAGCAGAGAGGTCTTAGGAAATAATATAACTTTCTCAATTTGGCTTAATTCAATTTAAGATCACGGGGGAAAGGTCCTATACTATTAGCATTGGGTGCATGGTAGGAAATAGCCTTGGATATTGCATCCACTGGAGTCACCAATCAATCTACTGTACCATGGGATATAGGAGGAAATCCCACAAAGACTCAGGAAGAACAAACTATAACTAGTTATGGGATTTGAATCCAGGACACCAGATCCATGAAGCACCAGCAACAAACAGTGCACAGTACAGTCCAATCACAGTCAAATTCCTATGCAGTCTTTCAGAATCTAAAATAATTTTTTAGTTTATTTCATGCCTGCAAATTGCCATCCAAATACCCTTCATTACACACAAGCTGCAAACATCTCTGAACATCGTTCCTCTGATTGGTGAATTGATGCTTAATTTGCATGAGTGGGCAGGGCTAGTTAGTTAAATTCTGTGAACAATTTTCCCAAATGGCTGATGTCCACCAGAGGGTATATCCTACAAAGTGAAGCCTTTAAATGGGTTTTATTAAACAAATATGATGAGCGGTAGGAAAAAAATTATGACATGTGCCCATTTGGCTACATCTGTTGCATTTCCTTTCTTTCAGTTTTTCAGATTGATGGACAGTTGTCAGTGTACACCGGGCAAAGTCAAAAAAGTTAAAGGCTATTTCTACACTGAAGAGGCAAACATGTAAGCCTTTTCAGCACAGAAATAACCACACAGAAAGCATCCTTTTAAAAATATATTGCTAGAGTTTAATGTGTTATAATAAAGTGGCATTCAAATAAGAAAGAATTACTTACCAACAGCCATAAACCTTCATATTATCTCATAGAACAGAAGGGATCAATTGTTTTATGCTTATCTTCCCATACCTTTCAATAAATTTTTTAAAAAATATTTTTATATTTTCCTGAAATGTGTACAAAACATAGTCTGACAATTTCTGTACTGGACTTATCCCACTTCTGCATTCCTGTTTTGGACTGATTGCCTTACCAGCTGCAATTGCAACACCCATTTTATCAATAATTGGGTAGCAGCAGATGTGACTGCAAGGCCACTTGTTGAATGAACAGTAATTATCTTTGAAATTGACAGGTTTAAAACTTTAAATTAATGGGGTTGTGTTACTTCATTGTCATAGGCTGGGTAAAAAGCGCCTTAAGGGGTGCAGAAGTATAAATATACATTTTTTGTCTTTACAAAATCACACACGATTTCAAGAAAAATAGCCCAAAATGAAGAGTAATCCCCAAACCACTTTTTTCATGGAGGGCGGATTTAAAAATAGCCAGGTTGGACTTGAAATCATCCACTCTGGCAACTATGATGGCAGGTGCAAAATGGAATATGTAGAAAACAAAATTACAACCTAGCTAATTCTTGAGCAAATTCTGAAAAGATTTTATAGTTTACATCGATGGAATATTCTCATTATTGTGTAAACCAGAAAACTGTTGAATTTAAATGGAGAGACATATGCAGGCTGTGTGCAGTTCTGGGCGTCAATCTGGTAAGCTCAAGAACCTGTCCTGTGGAGGGAAACCAAGTAAATCCCTGACCTACAGGGCCCACTCAGACAGGCTGTGAAATTAAACCTCTTTACTCTGGAGGGAAAACTACATGGGAACCTAAATCTGGCCTTCCTCTCACAAAGAAATGTAGAAAATGTTCAATAAACTACAGAGTCAAGTAGTTAAAGCAGAAACCATCTTTTAAAAAGTATCTGAGGAACTTGGCTTTTAGCTAAGCAAACAAGCTTGACAGACTGGTTGGTCTCCCTTGCTTATTCAATAACTTACGATAATAAATTCTCTATATATGCATTTGACTTCCATTTCAACACACAAAGAATCTGCACACAAAAATAACATAATAAAAGGTAAGCAATCGTATTTAATACAAATGAATTAACTGTGCTAACTATAAAACGTGTGATTTGACCCCCCACCCCCATTCAGGATTGCTTTTCACTTTGCTATTATAGACCTTGCTTCCTGTGACTATACGTTATGGAATAACTAAGTATGGACAGTTATTGAATGAATGTTATCATTGGTCAGGCACTTGGGGCATTTCAGTGCAATCCCAGCAAACTGGAACAAACATGTAGTATTGTTATATTTCGGCCAGGGGTCCTTCCCTAGCTGGGGTACAAATCCATGTTCTATGTCCTTTTTATTCTTGGTTATGTTATTGTTATACTGTATTATGTTCCATGTGTTTTGTGGGTGGTACACAAAGAGGCGGGGCCACCTGCCAATCACTGACAGGAACTGCCCACCACTATTTAAAACCACTGGGTCTCCAACAGTTGCTTGCATTTTATTCGAATGCGCTAGTGAGTTTTTTGTGTTTTTAACCGTGCTTTGTGATTTATTGGATTTATTTACCTTATTGCTATGTTTTTTGACCACATTTGCATACTGTATTGCATTTGGATTTGCTTTTAACAGGCATTGTACGGCTTTTATGCCTTCAGAGCATTTTTCTTGTTAAAACTAAATCTTTTAATATATAAAGATTCTGTGCTTGACCTTGTTACTAGCCGAGTTTAGCAGTATTTCCCTTGTAGTGGGACTACATGCTTTAGAACTCTTTAGTGCTGGGACCCTCATTTAGTAACAGATATCCATTCTGTCATAGACCGAGTTGTCAAAAAATTATTTTATATAAGAGACCAGAACAAGAGACATGAATCAAAGGACAGGAAAAGATTCACTACCAGGAGGGTATTTTTTGTACGTGGATTAGTCGTTTAGCTGGATGTAATTGTTAACGATTTGGCCTGATCCTGGATCTGTCGGTTTTTCGAAACTCTTGCTGGAAGTGTTGTCATAGCAACACATCCTAATCCTCAAACCTGCTCAGAGCAGGTTTGTTCTACGTAAACAAGGATTAGTTTACATGGTGCCAGTGCGTGGAAGTCATCCAGTCATGGCTTCGCCGTTCATGAATGAGCGACCAATTGATATTGGCACGCAAATTATACGAAGAAAATTTCATATAGAGAGGGTTTTGCGCGATCGGCAAGATTCTTTATTGCTCCTGGAGGAAATTCTTTTTGAAAGATACTGCTTTAGCCGAGGGGGAATATTGTACCTCAAAGATTTATTAGCACCTTATATTCAAAGTCAAACTCGGCGAAGTCGGGCTCTCACAACCACACAGACAGTATGCATTGCTTTGAGTTTTTTTACTTTTATATACTGTAGGCGATGCAGAAAATCTAACTAAAAGTGCAGTTTGCCAGGCAATTCGTAAAGTCTGTTTGGCTCTGAAATATTTCCTTTGGGTTTTCGTAGTGTTTCCTGGACACCTGTGTGTGCAGACAATAAAAGAGGTGTTTCATGCCATTGCAGGTAGGTAATACACAGGCTAAAACACCTACAGTGCCATGAAGAATCTCAATCAGCCTAACATTCTCATTACCAGGATTTCCAAATGTGATTGGGGCACATGGGACTGATCAGAGTGGAGTTTGATCAAACATTATTTGGAAAATGTACCTCTCCTCCTGATGAATAATCAGACACAGTGTCTTCATCAAATATTTGACCTTCGTCAATATCTCGTTGGTCTGACACAGGTTCAAGGGATATGATATTCCCTGCAACTGACCCAACAAAAAAGAGGGCTATATGGAACATACCTATGGCACACATGGAGGACAAATATATGCAATTATCATCCTTTACCTGAAATGAAGTGACCACTGCATCCTGCCACTGGTTCTGAGGAGGAGCTTCCCCCTGGAATGCCCTCAGAAACAGGGCGATGGGCATTTTGCTGGAGAGCCAACTCTTCTGCAGGGGTTAGGTGTGGGCCGTGTGGACCTCCACCTGTTTTTTGCTTGTCTGCCTACTTATTAGCTTTAAAATTAATGTTTTTAATATTATATATGATTATTTACGTCAACAATTCTTTAAATAGTTATATACCAATATTTACCAGTTTGAAGTATATTCTTGTACTTCACTTTAACCTGTTCCCATGTTCTCCTTGTGCTCACGTATGATCTGGAATTATGACATATTAAATAATAATTAATCTGATACATAGGAAATGAAACGCTGCTTTCAGTAAGTACAATGCACACTACTTAGCGTTTAATTTGTCGGCCACTTTTTGCCAGCCGTATTTTCTGGTCTGGGCTGCTTTTGCAGAGTTACCACTTGTGCATATTAAATCTTGAAATTCTTCATGTCCTTCGAATAAAAGGTCTTGCGCCGCATGTGTAAAAAAAAAAAATGCGCCCGTTCTTTTGTCATTTTGTTACAGCCTATCAAAGACTTGCTGATCATGTTTTCTAGACTCAATATATATGGGCTTTTCACTCGCGCATTCATCTCGTATGATTAGATCCAGCTCGACTAATCTACTACACGGCTGTGTTTGAAAAACCGACCTATCCCGGATGAGTGTGACCGGCATTAACTTATCCAAGATGAGGCACCTGATCGCGGATAATTTAAGCGACGTATGAAAAATACCCCCCAGGAAGTCAAATGACCAAAACATCGAGTCAAAATCAAAACCCATAACTGTAATTGAGTTAATGTAGTACTAAATTATTTTTGCTAAGTAACAAAAAAAATAAATACATGGTAATCTTTTTATATTTTCTCTGTAGACTTAAATGAATAGGAATTGCACGTCGTGACCTTTATACCTACAGGTCGATGATGTCACTGACTGCGTATTTCCAGGTTAGGAACGTGGTAATAACTGCTCCTCAATAAGATTAAATAAATTCCCTCTGACAAAGACTTTACATGATTTGAAATCTTTACATTAAAAAGAAACTAATAAGAGAATTGAAAGGTTAATCAAAACACAGTAGGAAACGGACAAATATAAAATTTTTAACCTAATCATAATATTATTTGTATGACAAGCTGACTTAAAACCTTTTGTGTTGGTTCAATAGTCTTTGAAAATAAAATTATCAAACATTAATTTTTTTTTTCTTGAAACATGCGTGCAATCCCGTTTTAAACATACTAGATCACATGATTCAATATGTTCTTTTTTGTTTGTCTTAGTTGTTAAAATGGTATTTCTTTGTTTATTCTAACATTTACGTTCTCATAGCATCTTTGTTACATTTAGCAATACAAAGCTAAGGATGGAATTTTACCTGTAACCTAAAGTTAAATTCAGGGATCTGGATTTCTAATTATCCAAACAGATCCTGAACTCAAATCCTCAACCTCCTGCTGTCAACAGAAATTACTTGTAAATGTATTCTCAATATATTTTCTTTACTTCAGACCTCAGGCTGTTATATATTCAGCGAAATTGGCTAATAAAAGAATTAGATTTAGAAGTCTGTATTCTACAGATTGAAAGAATAAGCATAAAGATGTTTTTTGACAAGCTGAATATATGTGGTTTCTCACAATGCCCCACAGTGCTTTGCACTTACTAAACATCACTCACTTTTTCCACAAGTTGCATTTTATAGAAATGATTTTAACTTTTGCCATAGGAAGTACAGTAGGTACAAAAAAGATTTAAGAGCCAATTTTTCAAGTCAGTTTTACAGGACATTTTAATATCACCTTATTAGCAAACCAATTAGCTGAAGATTATCTTATCTTGAGCAACATTTGCAAGCTATCAGTGAAGCCTATTGTTGTAATAAATTACTATAATATCCGTATAGTAATAGAGTCACTGTAGACATATGTGTAACATCATTTGAAAAATCAAATGCATAGAATTGATCACACAATACAGTAGACGCTGGAAACTACAGACTGCTCTTAAATGACTATAGATCCTGCAGAGAATTATGGGCATTTTTTAAATTCGGTAATGATTGGTATAAAATTTGATGGTCATCATCATGATTCAAGTGGAATTGATTTGGTAATTACTGCAACAAATCCATGAGGTTTTCACAGAAGTTAAGACTGGCGATGAAGAGAGAAACTGGTAAATGTGTATAAATAGTGATCACATTATTGGAGGTTGTCATTACATTAGAACCATTCTTCCTAAAAAGAATTATAGAATTATACACATTAATTCTTAAGAATAAAGGTGAAATGTTCAGTAAAGTAATCCTTGAAAGAAGATTCATCTTCATTAAAAAAAAAAAACTGTAACAATTTAATTAGATTATTGTCATGGTCAAAAACAAAACATTGATAAAAGTGAACATCCAGCTGAATTAAAGGAAAAGTGTAAATGTTTTAAGTTAGATTCACATTGACAGCAGAGTCAATCATCTCAAAACCAGCAAAAGCTGCTTTTCTTGGTAATTCTCAGGTTTTGCTTGCTTTCTTATACAGTACTAGTCTTTATAATTTAGCATTCATGGCCATCGTTGAAAGCTCTTTTTCTTTAATGCGTGACCCCCACAGCGATAGAAAACCTGGGTGCTGCTGGCTCAAATTAACATCCCCAGTTTATGTTGCATTTTAATTTGTACTATGGTGCAAAATGAAATGAAGATGAATAGTCAAAACGAACAGTTGGGGTACGATCACAGTAACCCTGCTTAATGATAGTTATGGGAAGGAGATGAAAAGAAGAATGCACACAATGATGCCAAAATACAGCTGTTGCTGATAAGAAAAGAAGATATCACTTCTGAGTCCAAGTTCCAATTGCCTTGCTCATGTGTCTGCAATGAATGGCCACTTCTGGTGACCTTTTGGTCTTTGTAGTGCCTTCCCGGAAAGGGCAGAGCCTCCATGGAGGATGCATAAGTAAAGTCAGTCATCATTCGGCAAGCATCCCTTTAAATTGTGGGTTAAAAATGAAGATTGTGTTAACTACAACACCCCTTCTTGACTTGGGGTGGTATTGCATAAATTTTCAGAGCCCAGAGGATATCCACTAAGTGTTTGTACTTGACATTAGTTACAGAGGTGGAATGAAACTGTTTGGAAAGGTCTTGCTGAAACGATTCAAGGTTGTTATGAATCAGGGAGGGTTCTACCTGACTGGAGTTCAAGTGTGTCTTTTATGTCATTTTTTGTTATTTTTTTTTTGTGTTAACATTGTTGACCATTTAGTTGATATATATTTATGTACCTTTATCTATGTGTCATGTGTTTAGTGGCTTGTCCCCCAGGAGGCGGGGCCACCAGCCCATTGCTGTCAAGTGACTACTCTCAGCTCTATAAAAGGAGGAAAACCCACAGTCCCTTGGAGTTCACTGAACACACTGGCATTTGTGAGTTTCACTTTGATATTTTTTTATGGTAGGATCTTTTGACCTCTGTGATCTGTTTTTGACTAATTTTTGGACTTGGAACTTGTTTGCCTTTGGATTACCTTTGACTTTTCAGGCAACGCCTCTGCCTTTGTGTTCCTTGGAGCTTATTCTGTGCCACAGAGCATTTTTGTAAAAAATAAATCTTTTCTATTGAAAAAAAGATTCTACATTTGACCTTTTTGTGACTGGCCAAGGTCTAGTGGTTTTTCCCCTTATAGTGAATGTTTTGAGTCATATTGGGACTAATTGTGTTTAGGAACTACTACTTAGGTGAGCTCCTTTATCTAACATGAAAACGTATATGTAAACATTTGAGCTCTTTAATATTAGGTTAATAACTCATGTGTCTCCATCTTACTTTCATCTCAAACAAAAAACAAAAACAAGAATTACATTTTTATTTAGCTTTATTTATAATTTACATTCTCTTACAATTTTAATCCATTTGTGTAATTGATAAAAAGTAAATATAATGCACCACAGAGACATTGAATAATATTCAGGTAAAGTGGATGGCAAATGTATCAATTATTCTGAATAAAAGTAATAAGGAATAAAATTGGGTAAGAAAACAGAAACATATTGTCAACCTAGTAGGGATATTAGGTAGAATAAACTACAGCAGGGGTGTCCAGCTTCAGTCCTGGTGGGTTGCAGTGGCTGCAGGTTTTCATTCTAACTATCTTCTTAATTAGCGAGCCGTTTTTGCTGCTAATTAACTTGTTTTGCCTTTAGTTTAAATTGACTTGACTCAGACCCCGTAGTTGTTTCTTTTTCCTTAATGAGCAGCCAAACAATAATGAGACGCAAAACAAGCCGCCACATGACCAGCTAACCTGAAAATAAAGAAAGACAAAGATCTCGGTCATGTTGGTTTGTTCAGGTCACCAAAACATCTTGACAGTGGAAGTAAAAACAAAAAATCAACAGTCTGCTGTGGCAAAATGACAGCAGCAACAAGTCATGATATTCAATAATAGTTTTCATTAACAGCAAGAATTGGCTTCTCATTAAGAAACTGGTTGGAGTGAAATTGCTTGGAATTTAACGTTCCAATGTAGCTGGTCATCTGTTGGCTCGTTTCAAATCTCATTTCTGTTTGGCTGCCATTTAATGAAGAAATGAATCAATTCAGAGAACTGAATCATTAAAAACAGGGCTATTGAAATGAAGGGAAAAGGAGTTAATTAGCAGCGAAAACTGCTCACTGATTAGTAAAAGGGCTAGAATGAAAACCTGCAGCCACTGTGGCCTACCAGGACCGGAGTTGGACACCCCTGAACTACAGCAAATAGTGGAGTAAAATGCACATTTACTGTTTTATCAATATAATATGATTTTAAATTTTAAATAAGATTGTTAGTATATTACCAAATACACATTTTTATTAATAAAAAAGCACAAATATCAGTTCACTGCTTTTCTTTCATACATGACTGTAAATGAACATGACTTCTGCTTAACAACAAAAAAAAGTGTAATTAAATTAAAGCAAAGTTACATTAAATGTGAGTCGTATTTTTCAGTCAGATCCCCTTTCTGCTAAATGTGATCTTAGACAGATTCTTTTACTTTCACTTTCTGGGTGTTGCCTTTTAATTTCTCAGTCTCCAAAATCTCACATAATGTAACCATGACACAAAAAATGTGGTTTGGAAATGTCTAGCCGAATGCTACGATACAGTTTATTCTAAGGCCTCTTTGTGGTCAACAGGGTAGAGCTGGAAAACGGGAATCTACTCTACAGACGGACTTTAGTGTGTTGAAACAATTTGTCACCACTGAATTATTTAGTTTACAGTGGCAGAAGATATAATGTTTTGAGGGAACAAATCCAAATATTTTGACACAAGCCCATTAAATAGCACTTATGTACTCTCATGCTTTAAAACATAAAGGAGAAGTTTAAGCTACTTTTCTTATACTGAAGATGGACAAAAGTAAGTTTAATTGTCTGTTATTTATCAAGTGCCTATTGCCTATTTAATTGTCTTATGAGCTACAATTTTTTTCAAAATATGTAAAAAAAAATTAACAAAGTTAATTTAACACAATTAATATGTATTTTTTCATGGTCTGATTTGCACATTTAAAATTTGTTATTTCACAGACACCCATCATGTGCAGAACAAATTGGTGTTCATTTTACATAACTCACATTTCATATTGTGTAATCGTAGCATATCGTTTATAACATAAGACTTAGAGTCTATGATAACAATACAGTGCTCAGTTCTTTGATGTTGAAAACTGCATTGCCTACATGGAAAAAAAACACACTGTATTCTCCAGATTTCTGGGCTTTCGTAAACTGTGCACAAATGTTGAGGAAAGCTTTAAAACAATGTTTGTTTTTGCAGTGACATTTTTTTAGAAAATGATCTTTTTCAGCAGTCAGTTTTGGCATCTTATTATAATGCAGTGTATCCAAGTGGATAGATTATCTTATGTTCACTACATTAGTGGCTTGTACTTGCCAATATTATATAAAGTAAATATTGTATATACACATTTTATATGTGTATGTGTGTGTGTGTATATATATATATATATATATATATATATATATATATATATATATATATATATATATATATATATATATATATATATAGTAGTTAAAGACACAAAGAGATGAAAGATCTTCGGGGCACCATGAGGGCCAACCCCATATTTTCAAGCAAAATGCATGTAAAAGCACTAAGAGAAGAAATGTCAAAACAACGTGAGTCTCTATCTGACTGACTCAAGATGGTGTTGCTTCTGAAAATAAAGGTCTTAGACAGAAAGGGGTGGATCCAGGCAGGCGGAAATTGGAAGTATCATCAGTGATTGTCAATATTCCGGTCTGCAGAGAAAGGAAGAGAAAAGGCCTTAGTCTACAGTGCCCTCTGGCTTTCCGGAGGATTAGTACAACTATCCGAGCACTTAAACTGTCCCCTATTCGCATGCGTGTGATTTTATATATATATATATATATATATATATATATATATATATATATAAAGGATGGCCGGCTAAATATTCCGGCCCACCCCTCCAGGCCGCCAGGTGGAGCTCTCCCAACAGCATGGAGGTTCCCCGAATTCCAGCAGGGCCTCATGGACCTTGTAGTTTGTATGCGCAGCCCTGCTGGATACAATGGGGGTCACCGGGAGTCGCTGTAAGGGGGCTGTCAGACTGTTACGTGCCCTATAACCTGGAAGTACGTCCTGGTCACGTGAACAGGAGAAATGATGTACTTCCAGGTTGAAGAAAAGGACTTTTACCCTGACCCGGAAGTAATAAGGACTTGTGGATTGTTGGACAGGAACACCTCCGGGTCAGGGGGTATAAAAGGACTGTGGGAAACACTGAGCTGAGCAGGAAGGAAGGGTGGCTAAGTGTCTGGGAGAGGAGGACAGAGAGAGAGAGTATTGATTATTGTATGAGTAGTGTGAAGTGGAGGGTGCTTAGTGCACAGGATTATTATAAAATAAATAATAACTGAACATTTACCTGGTGTTTGGCGTGGTACCTGAGGGTTCAAGAGGTCGATAAAAGCCTCTACTGCTACAATATATATATATAAAATAAATATTATATATGAGGGATGTTCAAAATGTTTCAGCATTTTTTTTATCTCTATTTATTAAGAATTTCAAAAACAAATTATGAGAACTTTTCTACATAGTCACCTTCCTTTGCAATGCAATTTTCCCAGTGTCATACCAACTTTTTAATGCCCAATTACTACTCCTGCCGCCTTCACCGTTTCCAATGAAAATATAAAAATGCAGAAACATTTTGAACGTCCCTCGTGTATGTATATACACTATATATATATATATATATACAGTGGTGTGAAAAACTATTTGCCCCCTTCCTGATTTCTTATTCTTTTGCATGTTTGTCACACAAAATGTTTCTGATCATCAAACACATTTAACCATTAGTCAAATATAACACAAGTAAACACAAAATGCAGTTTTTAAATGATGGTTTTTATTATTTAGGGAGAAAAAAACTTCAAACCAACATGGCCCTGTGTGAAAAAGTAATTGCCCCCTTGTTAAAAAATAACCTAACTGTGGTGTATCACACCTGAGTTCAATTTCCGTAGCCACCCCCAGGCCTGATTACTGCCACACCTGTTTCAATCAAGAAATCACTTAAATAGGAGCTGCCTGACACAGAGAAGTAGACCAAAAGCACCTCAAAAGCTAGACATCATGCCAAGATCCAAAGAAATTCAGGAACAAATGAGAACAGAAGTAATTGAGATCTATCAGTCTGGTAAAGGTTAGAAAGCCATTTCTAAAGCTTTGGGACTCCAGCGAACCACAGTGAGAGCCATTATCCACAAATGGCAAAAACATGGAACAGTGGTGAACCTTCCCAGGAGTGGCCGGCTGACCAAAATTACCCCAAGAGCGCAGAGACGACTCATCCGAGAGGTCACAAAAGACCCCAGGACAACATCTAAAGAACTGCAGGCCTCACTTGCCTCAATTAAGGTCAGTGTTCACGACTTCACCATAAGAAAGAGACTGGGCAAAAACGGCCTGCATGGCAGATTTCCAAGACGCAAACCACTGTTAAGCAAAAAGAACATTAGGGCTCGTCTCAATTTTGCTAAGAAACATCTCAATGATTGCCAAGACTTTTGGGAAAATACCTTGTGGACTGATGAGACAAAAGTTGAACTTTTTGGAAGGCAAATGTCCCGTTACATCTGGCGTAAAAGGAACACAGCATTTCAGAAAAAGAACATCATACCAACAGTAAAATATGGTGGTGGTAGTGTGATGGTCTGGGGTTGTTTTGCTGCTTCAGGACCTGGAAGGCTTGCTGTGATAGATGGAACCATGAATTCTACTGTCTACCAAAAAATCCTGAAGGAGAATGTCCGGCCATCTGTTCGTCAACTCAAGCTGAAGCGATCTTGGGTGCTGCAACAGGACAATGACCCAAAACACACCAGCAAATCCACCTCTGAATGGCTGAAGAAAAACAAAATGAAGACTTTGGAGTGGCCTAGTCAAAGTCCTGACCTGAATCCAATGGAGATGCTATGGCATGACCTTAAAAAGGCGGTTCATGCTAGAAAACCCTCAAATAAAGCTGAATTACAACAATTTTGCAAAGATGAATGGGCCAAAATTCCTCCAGAGCGCTGTAAAAGACTCATTGCAAGTTATCGCAAACGCTTGATTGCAGTTATTGCTGCTAAGGGTGGCCCAACCAGTTATTAGGTTCAGGGGGCAATTACTTTTTCACACAGGGCCATGTAGGTTTGGATTTTTTTTTCTCCCTAAATAATAAAAACCAACATTTACAAACTGCATTTTGTGTTTACTTGTGTTATATTTGACTAATGGTTAAATGTGTTTGATGATCAGAAACATTTTGTGTGACAAACATACAAAAGAATAAGAAATCAGGAAGGGGGCAAATAGTTTTTCACACCACTGTATATATATATATATATATATATATATATATATATATATATATATGGAGAGAGAGAGAGAGAGAGAGAGAGAGAGAGAGAGAGAGAGAGAGAGTAAAAGAGGACAAAGACAATATAAGAGTTAAGGTAACAACACAAACCCATATATTGTAAGGACCAAAATAATAATGCTTTTCAGCAAAAACCAATGTGTCTCAAGATGTGAGTCTGATATTAGACTATTAAAGATGGTGACATTTCTGGTTAAATACACTCCAGGTAGGAAGAGGCGGATCTAGATGGACTGACACGAGAAGTGACATCAGAGCTGATCAGGTTATCAGTCATCTGGTCTATAGAGGGAGGAAGAGAAGAGGCGGTAGAATACAGCGCCACCCTGTTGATTGGCACAGAATCACCACCAAGGAACATATGTGTTACAACATATACATACATTTCCAAATAAAAGTTTGGACAGCCCTGGCCAAACTACGTATTTTGTTAATATTTGAAGTAAAAAATAGTAAATACAATTTCATCAGCAAACAGACTAAAATTGTGGCATTTTTTATGAAAATTTTAATGTGAAATTATGATTTATTTGATGAACTGAAAAAATATATAAAATAAGAGGAAATGTGGCACCCTACTAAGTCAAGGCTTAGCAACACCCCCTTTGGCAAAAATCACAGCTTGCAAACATTTTTTGTGGCCAGCTATGAGTCTCCGAATTCTTGTTTTGAACAGTTTTCCCCCTTTCTTCCTTGCAGATCTCTTCCAGCTGTAAGATATTCTTCAGCTGTTTTGCATGCACACCATTTTTAAGATTTTCCCACAACTTTTTAATGATATTCAATTAAAAGAAAAAATTAAAAGAATTTATTAGGCTCTGCAATTGCCATCAGCTGACAATTCCAAATGATAACTCTTAACCAAAGTAACATCTAACAAGCTAAGCTAAACCAGAATAATAGCCTAATGAGACCTGAGACCTTACGATTGAAAGAGAAACCAAACTTTTGCCACATTTACACTTATTTATTTTTTTTTCAGTTCATCAAATATTATGTTAATATTTTCAGAAACTGACATTGTTTTAGTTTATTTGTACATGACATTTATAAGCCTACTTAATCCTGAGCAGGGTCATGGGGGGGCAGGAGCCCATCTTAGCAAGTATAGGGTGCAAGGTAAGAATAATCACCTGGATAGGGTGGCAGTCTACCACAAGGTGAACACACACATACAAAGGCACAGACCACACACAACCTAGGGCCCAACCACCTAACCAGAATGCCTTTGGACTGTGGGATAAAACGGAGCACTTGGAGGAAATCCACACAGACACAGGGAGAACATACAAACTCCTTGGAGGGAGAAACCATGACACAAACCCTGGTCTCTTTACCTTACAGCTGCGCTACCGTGTCACCTGCTGATGAAGGTCTATTTACAGTTATGTACTTCAAAATGTCAATAAAATGTGTAAATTGTCAAGAGGTGTCCAAAGGTTTCCATGGAACTGTGTATGCAGTATATATCCCTTCCCTGAACCAATAGGTTTGTGCCTCAAGCCGATCAGGCAAAATTTTATTTTTAAATTATGGGGAAACAGTATTATTAAAGATGCCAGCCTTTTTCAAAGTGACATTTCTTTGTCCTCTGTCTTAGTAAATGATATAGGACCATTGACACCGAAACCAGTGAGCTACTGAATATGCAACAATTTCATGAGTTTTTATTGACTAAAGTTTTCTGACATTGCTTTTAATGTATGATATCTGTATTTACTGTATATTCATTGTTGTTGGTTTTGTATTATTTTCAGTAATCTATGGGAGACATGTGCACAGACTTGAACAAACCGATTAAGTTTAACGTGTTTGTCTTTGGGATGTTGAAGAAAAGCAAAGGACCTTGTGAAAATCCAGGCAAACATTAAAAGAATATGCAGACTTCACACAGCTGGCAACCAAGTTGGAAATTGACCCCAGGTTCGTGCAGTTTGATTTCAGTTTTATTAATTAGGTTGAGTATTAATTCTGAATGATCAAATTTGGGCATGAGTGTGCGTATGTTTGTGAGTGAGCTCTAGGATGGATTACCACTCCATCCTCTGCAGGCACTGCCTCTCTGTGACACTGAATTAGATTAGGCTGCTTTGAGTATGTTTCAACACATTATATTGTTATTTTATTCTTTAACATTGAAAGTTTTAATTTTACCTAGAATGCAACTTATAATTCCACGACACAACATAAATCAAATAATACAGTGACTGCACAAAGCAGAACAAATATAAACAGCTCATGAAACTGGGATAAAAAAGATCTTAAAAATGCAACAATAAGACAAAGTGACAAGCATGACAGGTCATCAACCAGGATGTGAATCTTCTGACTAAGGGAGCCTCATCGAAAGATGCAAACTCCATGGGCAATAATGCGGTATAAAAAGATCTGAAAAATTCAACAGGTGGAGACAAACAAATAAAGAGGATTATCTACAGAAACAAAGACGCAGGCCATCTTTAAATGACATACAGGCTCATTAAATAAAACCCACACACCTGTACAACCCGACACCTGCTGCGACACCTGCACTCGCTTCTTTTTTTTTTTTCTTCTTTCTTTTTGTCTGCCTGACTTTATTCTCAAACATTGAGAGAAGACAGCTGACAGGTGGCAAGCTGCACTCAGTAATTCTGCTGACAGGTAAAATCCCTGTGAAAACGGATCAAATGTAATCAAATAACAGACAAAACACCTTAGTGTTTAGAAATCTTAATTTGGTGGAATGCAAATAAAAAGCAACACTTTCCATCCTTGATAAGGTGCCAATATTTTTAAACTTCCTGGTAAAGTTTATATATGTATGCCTCAAGGATTTGGTAACTCGAGCTGTGTGATATTGTGCATTCTCTGAACATCAAAGTACTACTACCTGTTGCTTGTCACAGTCATCATTGTAATACTCTATGAATAACTGAGAATATTCAAATTTTCCCAAATGGGAAAGATTAAGAAAAAGGCCAGTTTTTTGTAAATAGATTTCAGTCCTAATGGGAAAAAGGAATATTCTCCCAGACAAAAAAAAAAACCCACAAGGACTTGACTCTCTGGGGTTTTGTAGTTCTCCCTGACCCTCCCAGAGTGCAGCAACTAATGATGTGTTAATTTAATAAGAAGAATTTAGGAGGAATGCAGAAAATGCCATATCTTCAAGGAATCATTATTGGTGAGAAGGGACACTGACCAATTTATTTGATGGATGCTAGGCTTATTTCTTTCAAACACAAGGAATATATGAATACATTACACTTTAAAAGATCCTAGATCTCACATATTTTATTATGATTATCTAATAATTATTAACCATTTTCCACACCTGCCTATTCCAGAACAGTGGTGACAAGAGCTGGAGCTTATCCCTGCACCATCAAGAACAAGGTAAATTTACGTTTTTTAAACAGTTTAAACCAAGGGTAATCTAATTAAATAATTTAATTGAATGTTTCCAGTATTAACAGTTGCTGTCAGTTTTTAAATAGGCAATAGGATTCATGCATGCATCCATACATTTTCTGAAGTATCATTCCTTGTATTTGCTCATCAGCATTAGGATGGTTCCATAACTGTCTCACGGTAGGCACACACCCTACCTTACTCATATCAAAACATTGGTGCTAAGTGTAGTTTTCACAAATATTAGGACTAGGGTGTTGTACCGTGTTAGCCATTATGAATGTAGTGAGAAGTCAAGCAAAATGACACCTTTTATTGGCTAACTAAAAAGATTACAATATGCAAGGTTTCAAGGAAGGGGCCTGAGTTGCCTCAAAAGCTTGCATATTGTAATCTTTTTAGTTAGCCAATAAAACGTGTCATTTTGCTTGACTTCTCACTACAAATATTAGGAATAACAGAGAAGTTCAATGATGTTTGGTACACTGATGCACAGTTTTTTTTTTTCTCAAGTAGTCATGTACAGTAAATGGGGTGGGTTACTTCAGGAAGGGCATCCGGTGTAAAATTTTGTCAAATCAATATACAGACAGTTGATCTGCTGTGACAACCCCTAATGGGAGCAGGTGAAAGAAGAAGACGAAGTCATGTAGTCATTTTTACTAGGATTTATCATAATCCTTCTCTAGACTTTGGCTGCTTTTTGTTCTTTTCCCTGTCTAAGTGAACCCTCACAGCTTCAGTTATGCAGAGGTTAGAGCTCTGAGGTGGCCAGTCGAATACCGTTAGTGTTCCATCAGCGGAGGTCCATTCCAAGTAGGTCTTAATTGTGTTGACAGTGTGTTTGTGGTCGTTATCATGCTGAAAGCTGAAATTTCTGCCGATAAGTATTGTTCCCAAAGGTACAGCATGGTGAATCAAAATCAGTTTATATTTCACAGTAGACATTATTATATTGATCGTGACCTGATGTTCTACACTGAAGTAAACAGCATGAATCCATTGATCCATCCTGCTATGTGTCTTTGGTACAGACTGTTAATGGTAGCATGGGGATGTTTTGTTGGCATACATTAAAATCCTTAATACCAACTGAGACTCACTAGAATGACACACCAAACCAAAATACTGCTTTTGACCATATGAATCAGTTTATGGTGACAGTCAATGCATTTCCAATGATTGCTTCCAGCAGGATAATGCTCCATGCCACAAAACCCTCATTCCACAAACATGAATGTGACTTCATTTTAATTCAATTGCCTATATTGACTCCTATACTCGGAGTCCTGCCATGTGCAAAAGTTCGCTGATGACACTGTTATCGTGGGCTGCATCAGGAATGGGCTGGAGGAGGAGTATAGGGACCTAATCAATGACTTTGTTAAACCACCTACAACTGAACACCAGCAAAACCAAGGAGCTGGTGGTGGATTTTAGGAGGCCCAGACCCCTCATAGACCCCGTGATCATCAAAGGTGACTGTGTGCAGATGGTGCAGACCTATAAATATCTGGGAGTGCAGCTGGATGATAAATTAGACTGGACTGCCAATACTGATGCGCTGTGCAAGAAAGGACAGAGCCGACTATACTTCCTTAGAAGGCTGGCGTCCTTCAACATCTGCAATAAGATGCTGCAGATGTTCTATCAGACAGTTGTGGCGAGCGCCCTCTTCTACGTGGTGGTGTGCTGGGGAGGCAGCATTAAGAGGAAAGACGCCTCACGCCTGGACAAACTGGTGAGGAAGGCAGGCTCTATTGTTGGCATGGAGCTGGACATTTAACATCTGTGGCAGAGCGAAGGGTGCTCAGCAGGCTCCTATCAATTATGGAGAATCCACTGCATCCACTAAATAGTATCATCTCCAGACAGAAGAGCAGCTTCAGCGACAGACTGCTGTCACTGTCCTGCTCCACTGACAGATTGAGGAGATCGTTCCTCCCCCAAACTATGCGACTCTTCAATTCCACCCGGGCGGGTAAACGTTAACATTTAACATTATACAAAGTTATTGTCTGTTTTTCACCTGCATTATTATCATTCTTTAATTTAATATTATTTATTGTATCAGTATGCTGCTGCTGGAGAATGTGAATTTCCCATTGGGATTAATAAAGTATCTATCTATCTATCTATCTATCTATCTATCTATCTATCTATCTATCTATCTATCTATCTATCTATCTATCTATCTATCTATCTATCTATCTATCTATCTATCTATCTATCTATATTGTCATCAGATCTCAATCCGATAACCTTTGGGATTTGGTGGAACTGGAGTTTCAGAGCATGATCATGTGGCCAAAATTTGAAAGGACTGCAATATGCTGTTGAGCCATGCATCATAATCAATAAAGAAATACGCGCTCTTAAATGTGTGTAAGTTATTTGCCCCATGAAATCTAACCTCCACAATCATTCACTGGTCAAGAGTTCAGCCAAGGAACAGGCTAACATCGCGGCTTCAGGTTATACCAAGAATGCAAAGTTCACTGAAAGATGTATACCACTAACGATAAAGAGCTAAAGAAGTGAACATGCTTATTCTTATGCATATTCACAATGCTTCAACAAGCAGAAGGTCAGTAGTTCACCGGCACAGTTTCACACAGACTGCCACTAAAAGTATCTATCTATCTATCTATCTATCTATCTATCTAAATAATCCTGAGGTACTCCAGTTGTGGATATGAATATAACTGTAACAATAGGAAGAGGTTCTACAGTTCAAATTCTCGTTTATGTATGTGTGCATTCCATCTTCATTCATGAGAGTATGTAACAATATTTTGGTACAAGCATACATTTGTGGGAAGTTGTGAAAATATGTTTAAGTAACATTTCCAGCCTTGAAAATTATTATGGAGGCAAAAGAAGGTCACACTCAGCACTAGAAATCAGTAGTTTGACTTAATAAAGTGGCCAATGAGAGCATATATGTTATGCTAAAAACTGTAAATTAAAAAATAAAAGTATAAAATATTGAAAATATTTAACATTAACTTACAAATATTAAAGAACAAAATATTTAATCATAAGGTATATCTCATTACCCACAATGTATTCATTTAGTCTGCTTTTTAATGTCACTTCACGTAGCAAAAGTCTCAAGAACGAACTTCTGCAGTCTATTGCTATTCAATTAAATAAACAGGAAAGCTTTCTTTCCTTTGTGACAACTCAGTGCATCTCTGCTGGATGTTATTCCATCCTGGAAAGCAAGCTTTTGCACTCAGTAGGTAGCTATGCTATATCCGTTAACTAACATCTTACTGTGTTTTCTGGACAAGCTGACTTTTTAAAGTCGAGAGATAATAGGAAAGGCAGACAGGCATAACTTGGAATGGATGACAAAAGAGATGGAAGATTTACTTGGTTTTGTTTTGTTGATTTTTTTTTTCTAGAATCTCTGTCAGTGTCATAGAAGTGAACATTTTCTTAATTTTTTGACTTATTGAAAAATGTATGAAAGGAAACTTTTCTAACTTGCCATATAGTGTTCAGTTAAAGAAGGAGAGGGAGACAGAGATGGATATAGCATTGGAGGAATTAACAAGTTCCACTTTCCTGTCATGTGTACATAGTGTGCTTACAGTACAGTAGACTTACTTGTATGTCTCTTCAAAAACAGTGATAATTATACCACGCTAACAAAAGACACACACACACACAATTATCCATATAGTACAACATATATACCTGTATAGAATTATATGCAATACATACCAATGTATTTGCTAGTATTTCTGTGTATACTGTATATTCCGTATACATACAGTGTTTTAATGCTGCAATATATGTTGTTATGTTTGTATTAATTGGTTTTCCGTAACCTTACGACTTGTGGATAGAAACTGCCCCTGATTCTACTGGTATGAGTGCCAAAGGCCCCGCTTGCCAGAATGAAGCAACAAGGATGTGGGATGGCTGATGTCTTCAATTATAATGTTTGCCTTCCTAAGGCACTGTTGTATGCACCCTGAACAGAAGACAGATGAGTGCCGGCAGTATCTTATTGCTATCTTCAGCACTCTCTGTAGTTCTTTACAGTCTTGAGCCAATCATGCGCCATATCAGGACTTGATGCAGTCAGTGAGGATGGACTTTATACTGTGTACTTGTAGATGTGTGTGAAAGCAGATGGAGAAATCTACACCTTCCTGAGACAGTGTACTTTATTGAATCGTGCCTACTTCAATTCATCAGCTATAGTCAGTCCACTCATCATCTCCACAGTGTCCCTCCCAATGTACAAGTAGATGGCAATGTAGTCTTTTTTTCTCTTCCCTAAAGTCTATGACCAGCTCCTCAGTTTTGGTCATGTTAAGGGTGAAATTATTGTCCTGGCAGCATTGAGTCAGTAAGTAAGTCTCTTTTCTGTAGGGTGTCTTATCTTTGTTAGTGAACAGGTCTATGTGGGTGGTGTCATCAGCAAATTCAATGATGAGGGAGTTGGAGCTGTGTCTGGTTGCACAGTCATAGGTGAATACTCCACAGTACCCTGTGGAGTGCTTGTACTGGGAGTCAAGATTGAAGATGTGATACACGAAAACACAAATGCTGATGTCTGTTGGTTAGGAAGTCCAAAATCCAGTACAAGAAGATGGCACTAAGTCCTAAATTGAGGATTTTGGTGGTCAGTTTTGCTGGTAAAAAGTGTTAAAAGCTGAGTCTATAAACATGACTCTGGCATAAAGATGTGTCAGGATAATATGAAATGTCAGGGATATTGCATCCTCTGTGGGCCAGTTGTGAAGATACTGTATGGAAACTGGAGGTTATCATGAATATCTGGAATATTCTGTTTAATGTCTCTTCTTATGGCACTTTAGAATTAATTGAGTGAGTGTCATCATTCAGTCTCCTTTTGTTTTCCTAGGCTCAAGGATAATCATTGTGGTTTTTAATCAGGCAGGGACCACAGATTCTGTCAGCAAAATATTAATGATGTACAGTAACTGCAGATGTCAACTAATTGGTTGTTACAAGTTTTTAACAGACCCTGACGATAGATAGATAGATAGATAGATAGATAGATAGATAGATAGATAGATAGATAGATAGATAGATAGATAGATAGATAGATAGATAGATAGATAGAAACTGAACAAAACCCATGTAGACAGCATGAAAATTTAATGGTGTTAGTGACTGGGTTAAAAGTAATACACAGGTTCTAGTAGCTTTGAGGTAGCAGTGGTAAACACTATGCCACAATGCCATCCATCAGCTAACTATAAATATGAGATATTTTGTTTATCTTTAATTCCACCTCAGATAAAAATGATGAACAGTTGCAAATTGACCTTGCACAGGAACTGAACTAATACTAGCCACTTAGCTGTTTGAGTGGAAACACCGAGGTGATCTGTTAAAGTTGTATTTCTACGGGCACTCGTAGTGTTCACAGATTGCAGTATTTTCTAACCTACGGCATACAGAGGCTAGTGTGCTGTAGTTTTCTTCTCTTTTTTCAAGCCTGCACATCCAAGTGTGCAGTATAAATACACCTCACCTAAATGGACTCATCATACTGTTAGTATTCTAACTTTCATAGATTTTACATTTTAGGGGATTTCAAAAATTCAAAGCCCTCTTCAGAAAGTTGGTTTTGAAAGTTTACTCTTGCCCACCAGATTAAAATTCTATTGCAGTTTAACATTCTACCTCCATCCCTTTGAGGCTTGGAATACATTGAATTATTTTATACGGCTAAAAATGTGCCTCTGGGATTGCAATTTCAGAACGCATTACTTTAGAGGAATCTTATATTAAAAGTTTATTTTTCCTGTATTCTTATGTTGCTTATGGTATTATGTTTATTTTATACTGCATATTTCACCAATAAAAAATGTCGTTTTTTATTTCTCAAGTAATGTCACAAACATGAAAAGAAAGTAATTCAAAAATGGAATCAAAGTCACGCTTCACTGATGAAAATAAGATTATTTTTTTGTTTGCTAATACAAGAAAGATAGAGGAGGATGAGGTATAATATCCAGCATAAAGAGCGCCGCAGTTACAGCTTGTTGAAAATATTGCAGCCTTATGCTGTAGGACGTTCGGCTTTATGCCGCATAATTGTTGCCTCTGTCAGTCATCTTGCATTAATTTCTATCCAACCATTAATTTTTGAACCCACTTATTCTCAAGGAGGTCAACAAAGACTTTATTTTTTCATGTTGTTCAATTCAATTCACTTTATTTTTTTATAACGTTGTTCACTGAATACAGACACAGAATACTGCAACAAGTGTACAGGTATATACAATACAAATACAAACATTACAAATTACTAATTGCATAATTAGTACATATAAAGTCACCAATTTGTTTAAACAGACTGGAAAGTAAAGTAGTTTGAAACTGATTAACATAAGTGGAACCTAACAATATATGCCCATCAATATTATTATTACACTCTGGCCAGTTGAAAATGAAGGAGAAGAAAGCAAAAACTGCAGTCAGCAGCACCCCTGGAGAAAATAAACGTCTGGAGGATCCACGATCAGTTATAACAGACAAAGACAAAATCAGACATAGCCACATTCATGGTGACCTCGGCCAACTGGCTGCTGAAACCCTTCATGTTCCAGGCCTGTATAGAACAATAAGGTCAGCTAAGCTGAATGTGCCTTTTTTACTTTAAAAAGTTGCTGTTTTAGGGTGGAATTTTCTTTACCATCAACAAAAGAATTTCAATAACTGAAATGTCAAAGTTCTCAGAGGTTAAGAAACTGGAATGGACACTACGTGGAAATTTGATATGCCTGCGTTACCAAGTTTAGCCTATATTGATTTTTTATTTAAGTGTGGTTGCCTGCAGCCTGCAATTACCCTGCTCTCGCTCACCCATCAGGTCTCCTTAGCAGGGCCGAGACACCGGCAAGCATGGTCATCAATTAAACGACTTGCATTCTGACCATTTCAGAGCCTGGCACAATCCAAAGCCCAGCTCTGTCATCCTACTACCGTCCTTAAGCTAACAGAGGATGACCCTCAACACCATTCATCTGCTCCTGCTCCCTCTATGCTCAACAGGAGTGACCTGCCCCTGGAGTGCCATTCATTTTGATTACCATGGGGCCTCCTCCTGATCGCCTTGCCTCAGGTCAACCACACCGATTAGCTCCCCTGATCCTCCTCTTTGTCCTTTTCAATTGTTTTTCTTAATTTTTTCCAATTCCTTTTTCCTTCCTTCTCTCTTTTTTTCCTTTCTGATCTTCAGAATCTCTCAACTGTCCTGCTCAGACTCCTGTGTAACAACCTGCGTCAGTGAGTAAACTGGCTGAGCAGATTGCATTTGCACATGAATACACAATCAGCTAAATTTCCAAATGGCCTCATGGCTTTTCAACAGCATGCACCCACATCCACCAAGTCTGAGCTGCACTGTTTTTATTCAGACTAACACACTGCCATGGGCCTCTAACTCGCGTCATCACAGTGGACCTGGATGAATATCATAAAACACAATATAGTTAAAGCATATTGTCGGTTAGGTCACACTGTTTTAAACTCTGCCTAAATAAGTAACAGTTTCGCTATATTCTTGTTAAGCAACCTCAAGTATGCATTCTTTTCACAAAACAGTATACATTTATCACTTTTTAATTGGTCTTGTGTTCACATTGCTTCAATGTCGGCTTATTTTGGGCAACAGGTGGCACTGGAAAGCTAGCCTGACTACTGTCATGTGAAGTTTGCACCTTCTCCCAATTTCTGCATTGATTTCACCCCCACTTACCATAGATGGGCAGGTTAGACTGACCGGTGGTCCGGTGTGGTTGAGCGTAGCATTGCATTGGACTGGTTGTTTCCAGCCTTGCACCCATGATGGCATTCTGCTCCATCTCAGCCTAAATAAATTCGTAAATGACGATTAGAATCATAATTACTGAATACATGAACTGTAATTGGCAAAACTTTTACAACTTCACAGAAGAGAATCAAACTTAAAAAGTGCCTTAATTTTTCAACTACCTCCTTTTGTAAATGAGGCTAAAAGAACTTGCAGAAATGGAAGTTGACTTCTCCTGTTTGATGTGGAGTACAGCTTATAACAAATGAACAACCCAGTCAGGCAGAGCCCTGAATTTTAAAGAGTAATTCAGATCTTATTCTTCACATGGGAATGCTTCAGAATGTCAATTAAAACCTCTGCCTTACACGTGTATAAGGGGTCGTTTAGTCACCTAGAGCAGCCGCTTTGGATGTTAATTACAGCGATCGTCTCCAAAGGAGTGCCATTGTACACTCCAGATTTAACACAGGTTTTTCCCTCTCTCTCTCTCTCTCTCTGTTTCTTTGCCTTCTCTCACCCAGTTTTAACTATTTTCTGTTTGATTTTACTACACTGATGTAAGACTGCAGCATTAAATATTGTTTAACAGACCATAACTAATACTGACAATATAAATTATCCATAAGCTGACACTTTTATGTACATTTTGAGGAATTGCACAGTGAGTTATGTAACCTTTTCCAAAACAAGTTCCAAAGAATAACATCAGTGGTTCCATGTTTCATTGTTGCCATGGGGGCGACTGAATTAAGAATCATTTATTAACCTCTCCTAGAGATTTTTCTCTTTTTTTCCCCCTCACTCAAATACTTATATGTTATGATTTATTTTTATCTTAGGGGGGTTCAGGCAGTTAAATGTTTAATCTTTCGTATTTTATTTTATTTAAGCTGGTTGCCAAAATCAATATAATTTCTGAATATTTATGCATATTCTATTTTACTTACTTTTCCATTAGCGTAGTACAAGGGCACATGCTCGGTCATTTTCACGGATGGCTTCTGGCATCTTTAACCCTCTTTAGGCAGAATTACTAGAGTATATTAACAAACGGAGGATTACTATGGCATACCCCCAGAGACGACTGACTAACTCTGAAAGGTCTGATTTTAGAAAGATTACATTTTATTGGCAATATAAACATTTGTATCAATGTTGGCAGAATTCAGCATGTGTAAGAATTCATGTATAACCTGCTTAGTCCTGTATAGGGCCGCTGGGTTGCATCGGGTGTGGAAACAATATAGAAATGGCACTAATGATTTTTAATGAAATTCTGCTCATGTTCTAAACTACAACAGCAGTGGAGCAAAAGTTCAAACGGACAGGCCTGTGCAGTATTAATATTAGCGTAGCATTAACATAACCTTCTCAAACCCACTCAATCCAATGGATTCCCTGGAAAGGGTGCCAGTTAATTGTAGGGCCCACCCGTGCAGACACACTAACACTCACACGGGGCCAATTTACAGTTGCCAATTAAAGTAACATGCAAGGAGATTTGTAAGAAAAATTTAAGTTGGACTATCTGGAGGGGAAAACTCATGCAGACAGGAGGAAAAGGCATTCAAAGCAAGGACACTGGTCCTGTTTATAATCACTGCACCTTCAAGCTACCAAATCTAAATGTTTCTGTATTGTAAAACAAGTGATGGTGTCCATCATACTGTGCATATTGAGTGAGAAGACTGTCTCCCTAGTAATAAAGGCTTGAGATCATTTATTTCCATAAGTGAAACCAATATTTACAAGATCTTGTTAATAGTGAATGCTATAGAAATGTTCTGTAAATACAACTCAGTAGCAAAACATACTTTAGAAGGAAACAGCTAAATAAGTTTACTTTAGAATAATTCTTCACTGCACAGCAACAGAAGTATAAAAATGTATCAATTAGGTAATGATAAAGAATGTCAGGGTAAATATAGAATGCAAAAAACAAATTAGTAGCCTGTAAATATGGCGCTGCCATCTCAAAGTCTACCATGGACCCAGGTTCAGTTTCTAATCTGGGTGTGGTGGGCTGACATCCATCCAAGATGAGTTCATGTTAGGTACTACAGACTACCAGGATGGGCTCCAACACCATATGAACCCATTTTGCAAAAAAGTGTCAGAAAATTGGTGGATTGATGGAAAATGTAAAAATCGATTAGGACAGAGGCATCTTCAGTTCAGTACTTAGCATTATACTGCATTCTTTTTGTTTTGTTTTCATTGCATTGCATAGTATTTGTTAACAACCTAGTGGTGCAAGGCTTAGCACTGATAGTTTGTTTCCAGCCTGGTCACAATTTGAGTGAAATCCTCACATCTTTCCAATGCTTGTATTAGTTTTCTCTATGAAAATTTGTTTTTCATCACACAGCTCAAACATGTCCATCCTATCTGGAGGTAATAAATTGGCCTGGTTGGATTGAGTGTGGTTCTGCATTACTGTGATTTTTTTTCTCACAATCTCAGAGACGTGCAGGTTGGTTAGTGATTCTAAATTGTCACTGTGCAGATACTGTACATGTGTGAATGGGCCATGTGATGGATTGGGTGCCTTGGCCAAGTATGATTGCCATGTTTCACCTAGTGCTACCATGATAAGCCTTAACTCTCCATGACCATGAACTGGATTGAGTGGGTTTGAGATCGTTATGATATTACTTTTTCTTTTAATAATTTTTTAGTCCAAGTTATTTTGACCCAGACATTGACATGATAGCAAATCACACATTTTTGAAATAATAGAGAAAGTTGCTAATATTGTTTGGTCTAATTGCCATTGAATTAAATACACAATCATTTCCCAGTCCATCTTACTGAAAGCCACTTACACTTTCTGTATGTATTAAATTAAGTACTTTCTGTATGTATTAAATTAAGTATTACACATAACCTTCTCCTAACTTCTATAACTGGCAATTTTTTTGTAATTTTGCTTCAGCTTGTTCTGTCATTTAGTGTTAATTCTCTGTCAGACAGCATGGTCTAATAGCTTGGGCTTTGGACTTGAAAACACGGCACTGAGTTTAGCCTAAGCTGTCAAATTACTGCACAGCATTGAGCTAATCAGTTTTCCTGTCAAAAATTTAAACATTAGTTCTGCACTTGTAAAGCACCATGGGGCTGGATTGATTAAAGAAAGGCACTACTAAAATGTATGATTTTTGGAAAGTAGGAAATCTTAAATCAAATTCTCAAATTGCAAATCCTGGCCACCTAAACCTTGAATAGCTGCATATCTTCGCTAACCCCAATCATGTATAGTAACAAGAGAATGGTTTACACTGGGTACTGATCTTTTATCCAATATTCTAAAAATCTACATATTAAGATTAAATGAGGACACTAAATTTGTCCTGTAGGAGTGAGTTTGTGTGTATGGAAGTGATCCTTTTGACCTGTCAGGCTAGGTTCCAGCTCCCTGAGATCCAGCTGATCTAGAAAGTAGATTAATGGATACACAGTACTTGTATATCTGTAAAGCACAGCACTGCAAGCATGTAAATGAGCAGCATGCTGCTGTAAATGTATTTATCTCTCTCTCTCTATATATATACTGTATACATATTTAGACACTGTATATATATAAACTGCTCAAAAATTAAAGGAACACTTTTTAATCAGAGTATGGGATCAAGTCAATGAAACTTCTGGGCTATTGATCTGGTCAGTTAAGTAGCACATGGGGTTGTTAATCAGTTTCAGCTGCTTTGGCGTTAATGAAATTAACAACAGGTGCAATAGAGGGGCAAAAATGAGACGACCCCCAAAACAGGAATGGTTTAACAGGTGGAGGCCACTGACAATTTTCCCTCCTCATCTTTTCTGACTGTTTTTTCACTAGTTTAGCATTTGGCTATGGTCAGTGTCACTACTGGTAGAATGAGGCAATACCTGGACCCTACAGAGGTTGCACAGGTAGACCAGCTTCTCCGGGATGGCACATCAATACGTGCCATTGCCAAAAGGTTTGCTGTGTCTCCCAGCACAGTCTCAATGGCATGGAGAAGATTCCAGGAGGCAGGCAGTTACTCTAGGAGAGCTGGACAGGGCCGTAGAAGGTCCCTAACCCATCAGCAGGACTGGTATCTGCTTCTTTGGGCAAGGAGGAACAGGATGAGCACTTCCAGAGCCCTACAAAATGATCTCCAGCAGGCCACTGGTGGCAATGTCTCTGACCAAACAATCACAAACAGACTTCATGAGTGTGGCCTGAGGGTCTGATGTCCTCTAGTGGGCCCTGTGCTCATTCCCGGCACCGTGGAGCTCGATTGGCATTTGCCATAGAATACCAGAATTGGCAGGTCCACCACTGGCACCCTGTGCTTTCGACAGATAAGAGCAGGTTCACCCTGAGCACATGTGACAGATGTGAAAGAGTCTGGAGAAGCCATAGAGAATGTTATGCTGCCATTAACATCATTCAGCATGAACGGTTTGCTGGGGGGGGGGGGGGGGGGGGGGGTACAGTGATGGTCTGGGGAGGCATATTCATGGAGGGACACACAGACCTCTACAGGCTGGACAGGTATCAGGATGAAATCCTTGGGCTCATTGTCAGACCCTATGCTGGTGCAGTGGATCCCGGGTTCCTCCTGGTGCATGATAATGCCTGGCCTCATGTGGCGAGAGTATGCTGGCAGTTCCTTGAGGATGAAGAAATTGATACCATTGACTGACCCCCACACTCGCCTGACCTAAATCCAATAGAACATCTCGGGGACATTATGTTTCTATCCATCCGACGCCACCAGGTTGCACCTCAGACTGTCCAAGAGCTCAGTGACGTCCTGGTCCAGATCTGGGAGGAGATTCCCCAGAACACCATCCGTCGTCTCATTAAGAGTATGCCCCAACATTGTCAGGCATGCATACAAGCACATGGGGGCCATACAAACTACTGAGTACGATTTGGAGTTGCTGCATTGAATTTTCAGCAAAATGGACTAGCCTGCCACATCATTTTTTCACTTTGATTTTCGGGGTGTCTTTGAATTCAGCCCTCTGTAGGTTGATAACTTTCATTTCCATCAAACGATGTGATATCCTTTCATTCCTAACACATTACCCAGTCCATATCAGTATAGATATCCAGCAGGATTTTTTTCCCATTGACATCTGCTGTGTTTTCAAAGAGTTCCTTTAATTTTTTTGAGAAGTTTATACAGTATATATATATATATATATATATATATATATATATATATATATATATATATATATATATATATTTATATATATATATATGTATATATAGTAACAAACATGTGATCCTCTTAAAATTAATGGTTTTAAATAACAAAAATAAAAATGAGAACATCTTTTCAGATGCGATCCACAAAGATGCTGTCAGTGCCCGTTTTCAATGGCCCAGAAGAGATGGGTTCAGGAGGGCAGATGACAGAAATGACGTCATAGATGGTCTGGCTGTCAATCGTTCGTTATGCAGTGGGAGAAAGAGGAAGGCATCAGGTAACAGCGCCAAACCTTGGTCTGGAGAATGAATGCTGTCAAATCTGTCTCCTATGCGTATGCATATATTTATATATATATACAGTATAATGACATGCAAAGCCAGAGAAATTATTTTACCCATCCATTAATTTTGTCTGTCAGAAAAGATAAAAGCTAACTCTAGGCTGTATGATCAGTCCTTTGCAAAGAACTCTCAGTCATTTACACACACCAGGCCAGTTTACCACCATGTGGGAGGAAACCAAAGTCTTTGATGGAAATCCATGAGAGAACTATGGGAAATCATATAAACTACACACAACAACACAAACGCTATTGTTTATCAGAGCTAGCTGATATAACATACCACCATCATTTTTCACTTTAAAGTAAATTAAGCTGTCACTGCCTAACTAGCACATTATAACACAAACATACTCCTCATTTCCTGTATGTTTCAAATGACATACAAGTCCTGTTTTCCCACTTGTATTACAAAATAATAATCAAACAACAGATCAGGCTCCTCGTTTATGCAGTCATAGCCTAATGATAGCTTAGTGGTAAGTAGAGGTAAGGATAAGTGAATTGTGACAGATTAGACCAAGTAAAGTTGTTCACATAAGTCAAGTGTTTGATGTTTATATACCCTAACCTAATATAACCACATTTGCATGAGCTGCATGAGTTAATCTCATTTAGGTTATTGGCTGCCATGCCCAATCTAGAACAAGTAAAATGAGTTGTGCATCCTAGTACAGCTCTTCCAGCACAACTTTTACATAAAACAACATTACTCTTTACACATTGTGTCAATCTTTGTCTATTTCGTTCATGAAAATCTGTTTCTGATGAACTGGTGGGTGAAAGATTTTTACCATTTCACTATTCTCTCTACATCCATGTCACTGTCACCCATGGAAACACCAGGAAAGCAAGTCAATATTGTGCAACATTTAGTCATTTTACAAATGCCTTATTCTAATACATGTTAGAATGGGATGTCCCCATTGCAGTAGCATAAAGGGTAAAATGAGAACCAACGGTGGATAGTGGATACTCACTGGCCCATAAAGGTAAGATTGGATTTTCCATTACACCTAATATGCTGGGCCAGAACCATATAGTTGCACTAGCCACTGTGCCAACAAGCTGCCAAGAGACAGGTAACTTATAATCTTTTAATTTTTGTTTATTCTCCATTTAAACTGCACACAGATACAATCCTACTTGTTTTAAGTAACATTTCTGGTTTATATTGTGCTGTCATTGATTGAGTTGACAAATATCTGAAAAGGGTAGGCCGTACCCAATCAGTGTATTTGCCTTGGATAAGACTGTGTGAATAATACATGTGTGGCCTTTGACTGACTGAAAACCAAAGACAACATGAAAAAGCTTGGCCAGTTAACTAACTTTGTATTTCATCAACCTTGAAAGTGATTAGCAAATAAACTAGAAGAGGTTCTCCCAGCGTCATCATAGTAATCCATTATGTAATTTAAACAGTATTTCTAAAGTATGTACAAATATTAAAATAGAAAAAATTCAATTGGCAGTGCAAGATTCTCAGGCAAAGCAAATATTAAGGAAATACTGAACAAAATTATGTTATTCAAAATATGTGGTAAGCCAAACTGCAACACATGTTAATCTTTTCTTTAACATAAACAATAAATTAAATAAATGTGAAGTATTTCTAGTGAATTCACTGCACATGAGAGTGAATGGTTTTAGACTTGTGACCTTACAGAAAAAAAAAAACTTAACATTTCTGTAAAAATGCAGGAAATCTTCAGTGACAGTGGACACCTCCAGGGAAACATCAGCCAGGAGCCCGGAAGTTTGGATAGCATTTTTTCCAGTACAGAACACCATGACATCTGGAAAAGGTTAAATAGAATGAAACTTCACTTGAAGAAAGAAAAGCAAAAAATGCCTATTTCATTATTAATTAATAGCATTAAAATTAAAACACTATAATTATTTTTTCTTTCAATATGAGATTAACTTTCAAGTCTTGATGACATTATATCCTACAGAAAAATATATAAAGAGGAAAGTGCCATAATCTTCTCAAATTAAACCTAATTAATGGCAGCATAATGGTAAAATCAATACATGCAATGCAACTGAAAGATCGCACATTTGAACAGAAAGTTAGTTCATTGCAAATTTGTTGTAAGAATCTGAACAAGATATATTAGATATACTGCAGCACCAATAACCTCTCTATTTATTTTTGGCAGGTTAAGAGAATATATATTTAGCATTACTGAATCACAATTTAGGCATTATCTTCGACACTAGCATGTCATTTAAAACACACAATACAATACTATCCAAAACATGCATCTTAAAAGTTTCGGAACATTAAGGCCTTTTCTAAATATGCAAGATACTGAGAAATTAATTCATGCATTTGTTTCTAGTAGGATTGACTACAGCAATGACTGTTCAAATTGTTCTTTATGCAACTTTCAGTTAATTCAAAATGCACCTACAAGAATGATTACAAAAACTAGAAAATGCGAACACATAACTCCAGTTCTCAAGTCCTTACACTGGCTCCCAGTTAAGCTTAGGGCACTGATTTCAAAATCCTCCTTTTAATTTATAAAACTTTAAATGGCCAAGGTCCCACTTACTTATCTGAACTTATCATTACTTAGAAACCAAAGCACGCATGACTATCTCAAGATGCCGACCTACTTAAGAATCCGGGGATTAATAAAATAACAGCTGGAGGTTGAGTTTATAGTTACAGGTCCCCAAAGTTGTGGAATGATCTGCCTTCTAATATAAGAGATACTCTTTCAGTCTCAGCTTTTAAATCCAGGGTGAAGACTTGCTACTTTAGAGTGGTATACCCCGTCTAGAGCTGCTGATTACCTGTGCATTCTGCATTTCTGTATGTTACTCATTTGTACAGAAGTAATACTGTTATTTTTATACAATCTTCTTAACCTCCTCCATTCTGTTTTTTTTTCTCTGTATCTGGATGTGGCAGTTGGTGCCATTACTCTACTGCCAGGCTGTTCTCCTGTGTATGGGAAAGTAATCTTGGGTAAAGGAGCATTGGAATCATTGGATGGAACATTCTCTCATCAGATTGGACAGTCAGCACTAGAGAAAACCCAAGAGGGAGTAGGTGGCTAGTTGGCCGAAGTCTTCAGTACTGTGACTTTGTTTTTGACTTTTTCTTTTACAATTTTAATCTCTTCTGTTATCAACAAGCTATGGTTCATCAATTAATTAATGAACAGGTATTATTGGTTTCCATTTATGCTTAATCAGTTTCAACCTTGTTCTCTGTGTGCTTTAACAAATCTGTTTTTATGTGTACCAGTTTATTATTTAGTAATTAGTGTAATCTCTCCTTGTATTTTAACTGAGAATTTTTCACAGTGCTCTGTGCCTGCACTCAGTGAAGAGTGCTATACAAGAAAAAGAGTTGTATTGTAAAAGCCAGAACCCTGCTAACAACCATTGTAACAGCTCTACTTGTGTTAATGTCTAGCATGGCTCTCTCTCATCCATGAGTCTATCCATTCTTCTACTTAGGTCATCAGACTGCAGATTTCTGTTTAAAGATGGAACAGTGAATGCAGGCAGGTACTGTAGGCCATTATAGTCCTTTTTCTAGATCAGCAAGGCCATAGCTGTGGAGAAACCAGACAGAACAGTTAACTGTCTAGTTTGAGTTACCCCCCATCCCCTTGCTGTCTGCCCTTTAATTCGTCATAAAGGTGGCATGATGATCAAACTCTTGAGAGTATACAATAAAAACACTGATCCGACTAAGGAGATTCTAGAGTGCCACATTTTCTTTACTTAAAATATTATGAGAGGAAATCTAGAGGAAAACCACTTGGGTATCCCTGCTTATTTGAAATGGCATTATAATTATAGGGAGATCTACTACATATGGTATACATTTTTGTTGGGTATATAATATAAATACCCATTTGTTTCGCACTCTTCAAAGTCAATTTTATATAGATACATTTCTCCATCCAATAAAGTTCTGTGGCCATGGTGAACAATACTTCAATTTTTCACACAACAAGCAACATTTAGCTGTATTTTTCAGTGGTGTGCACTTACTGTGTTCTTTTTGCATTTTTCAAACTGAGGGTTGAATTTTATAATGAAAACTTAAAATGTCTCCTTATATAAATAAAATAACAAATAATTTTTCAAACAAGGGCAAAGTAATATTACTTTTTTTTTTGCTTGACTGTCTATGTGTTTATATGTGAGCAGGATAAATTTATTACAGCAGTTGGTTATAGAAAAAGAGAATCCCTTACTGCTTTCCTAAAAAAAGAGTTAAGAGAAGTAGGACTCTGTGCCCTGAGCAACGTACACGAGGCAGGAACCAATCTGTCAGGATGCATTATTATTTAATGCTTTTTATGTCTTTTTCTGTATTTTCACAACTGTCCTTAACACATGGTTAATGACAGTATTATTGCACTTAAAATGATGTTCTGGTGGTCATTCTGGACACCTTGGTTATATAAGTAAACCAATTCTGAATAGAATTTATTTGAACATAGCACCATTTCAGGTAAATTACATTTTTGATTTGTGGGTTTCAACTTCTGATTTAGTGCTGCAGGAGCTCATGTTTTTTGTTGTCCTTTTAATATTTGCTTTAGGACCATTAGCATTCATTTTCTTTTACAGAAGAGCTCATTCTCTCGACACCGGATAAATAAAATGGCAAATATTTAAGACAACAGTTTAAACATGTCACTGCTGAATAAGGACATACTCATGTGCGCACTTGTATTTATTTACCTTCGGCCAGTTTATTTTACCTTAACCAAATGTGCTGTCTTGCTGTGGTGTTATTATTTTTCCACACATTGTAGTCCCTTATTGTGTTTTACCTTTGTCACATGACAGCTATTGTCATGCAGTCACGTCTCTCTGTGAAGCTATTATCTTTTTTATAAAAGTTGACTCATTTCTTTGACTTGTTTTGTTTGAACAAACATTTCAGATATCTGTTTAAAGTCAAAGTTAAAGAAAATGGTTCTGCTGCCTTCAAGGTACTAATCAAAGTGTGCATTTAAGTAAATTGCCAAAAATGGTGGAATCCCTGAATCATACTGTTTCAGATTTGAAAAATTTAGGGTTTCATCTCTTTAATCTGCTGAGCTTGTCTCTCCATGCACCAAAACATTCATTTTTATGAACTTTAAATTGTTTATTTCATTATGTATAAGAGTAAAGCTACAGGGTCCTGCATGCACTTATGTTTAATTACATTTAGTTTGTAACACTCCATCTTCCACTGAAATAACAGAAGTGATGAGTACTTTCAGTTAGTTTTTGCCTATGGTGTGTTTTGTGTGAATGCATTATGGAGTAACAGTCGCATTTGTTGAATGGATTGTTTTCCTTTCATTGACATTTTTCTAGAATGCAGTGTACAGGACTTTTAGTAAGTGAGGGGAGAAAGTCTTGATGAGCTTCCTAAATAAATAGAACAAGCTTATATATGTATAGTAAATTGAATGTTTTCAAGTAGTTTGATTAATTCTGTTGAATATAACTATGTTGCATCAATAAAAACTGGCTGTGACCTTTATATCCATTCAAGAAAGAAATGCTTTTGATGTTTATTATTTTATTGTTTCCGCATACAAACTGAGAATCTTAATACTAGTATCATTTAATTTTTCTAATTCTTTTAGTATTGTTTAAAAATCAGTTTTAAATAAAAAAAACTTTTAAGAAATGTTTAATTATTTTTCCTTTTGAACCCACTTAGTTCTGGTTTTCGTATCCTTGATTCTGATCAGCTCCCTATATTTTATACTCCCAATTGGTTTTATGAGCCCACTGCTACCAATGGAGTCATGAGTCACTGATTGCTGCAATTTATACTATTTGCACAGTAATACATTCAGCGACATTCTTACCTTCCTAATATTTAATAAGAGATGTAGTTAGATATATAACATTTTTAAACATTACTGTTGCCTGTTTCAACCCCTACTTATTCTGAAAAGACTGTGGTCTGATATTTGAAAAGCCTTTATTAATGATATACTGTGTTTATAATGGTGGTACTGACATTTCAGAAATTGTGTTTTGTTTTTCTAAAGCAGCTGGATTTGTCCCACTGAGAAAACAACCTTGTGCATCAGAATTAGTGAAAATGTCCATAAAATCAATTGGAATCATTGCTTTTTATGGGGACTAAATGAAAGGGAATACAAGTAAGGGTAGTGTCTAAAACTGGCAGGATTACCTTTCTGCTTACTTTCTCCTTAGCTCTCTTGTTACTGATCCACAAGAGAAACATCAGCCTTAGACCTGACTTTGCCCACTAGGCTGTCAATAAGTCAGTTACCAGCGGTCCGATTCCCCAGGTGCTGGGTTGGCCAGGCTCCTTCTCTTGGTGAGCAATAGTAGTTGCCAGAAGTGTGTTTGATCACCTGATTCCTTTTTTCCCTTAAGGATTATGAGTAAGTAGTGTTTTTTCCGGCTGAATTCTTAACTTTTTCTGTTATTTCTTACAAGGTTATTCACAGTATATTTTTCATCTACATGATTTCACATTTGAAATGATTAAAACTTGAGGTCCACAATTGATTGTATGGTTTTTAAAGAGTTGATGTCATTCATTTTACAATTTAGTTTAATATTGTGTCCAGTTTTATTAGCAAAATCAATTAAATGCTTAAATGTATAGAATTAATGTCTCATAAAACACTGTGTAATCTATCATAGATGGTAAAATTGTTTTAAAGCTGAATATCTCTTTTTCAGTATGACAACAGTACATTTAAGCCCTCTGTTTTGATCATTTTTTTGATTTTATATGTATAAGCCTTTTTGAGGATGCTCTACATTTCTCATTCTTTTAGTTTTGTCCTGACAGCACAGAGCAGCAATCGTACGGAATAAAGATGGAATCAGAAAAAATAGTTAGCTAAGGTAAAAACTGTTAAGTCAATATTTACTTGGACAGCCTAGGATGTGAGACACAAATTGCAATTAGAGAATCATATCGAGAATGTCAGAAATCAAAGATAATGGACAAAGCCAAAACCAAAACCAAAACGGATGTAAATCTTATCGGACAATGAACGCTGCCAGCTGCTGGTTTATGATGTCACTCGGTATGACTTCTGGGAGACCCTGCCTATTTGACAACCAGATTCCTTGACCTGTAAAATCCCCCAAATAAAGTTTCAAATATTTCTTGAGTCCAAGGAGAAGCTGTAAAAATTAAACACCATACTGTATTAGTTTTTCATTATTTTCTCATTTAATCTCAAGACACCCAACACTTCCAAGCAATGCAAAGATAAAGGATGTAGGAAAGTGCCTCAATTTTGAAATGGTGATAAATTAAGGTTCTCCACCAAAACACAATATCAATAGGTTGCTACAAAAATTGGCTCCTGCATAGTGTTATAATTGTATATGATGATGTAGCACTGCATGTCAAACACTCCTCTCAGTACTCCTCCTTGGTACTGCCTGGTCCAAATTGGTTGTATTACTGACTTTATATTTCACTTCAGAAAATTGTAGTTAAATGTTCATTGTCTCACATGCTGAGAGATCATCCTAAATGACCAACCTGGATATAAAATCGAGAAGATTATTTGTTTCAGAAAATCTTAGTTGTCATAATACTGACAAGTCATCTTTGGATGGCATTCTTCCTTCGACGTTTTGAGAAAATTGAATTAAAATTTTTCCTGTAAAACATATGGGTATGTTTAGAGTCTCCACTTTGCAGAAGGATATTGCTGTGCTTTGGTGTTTTCAGCAGCAGTATGTACTCTTCTCTTCTTATAAATAAAATACATATGTCATCTGTCCATCTGTCTATTGCTGGAGGAAGATTTGGAACAAAGATCTGGAGAAATTCCAGGAATATTATCTTATAGGTTTGAGGTGGAGAGTCCCTCCTAATTTTTTACTTTTCATTTGATGATTTTGTTTTAAATAGTTGGGAGGAATATAGAACAAACTTATAAAATAAATGGCAAAGGCATGTCTCTAGTGCCCCTGTTGGGAATTGTAACTATGAATTGAACCATAGAATTTGTTTGTCTTAGTGGGGAGTAGATGATTGTAGCTTGAGCAGATAAGAATGTTTAATTGTGATTCAATGTAAGTGTTTAGTAGATAATGATAAAATCAGTGGCAGGAAAATATGTCTTCTCTAAATGGCATTTGATCTCTGTAATGGTGCACACAGCTTCCTCCTAATTGCTAGAACAGAATACGAGACCTGATCTGACCTGAGCAGTGAAACCCACATGTTCATATATTGAATAAAATAATCTTTATGGGTTCTAAGCCAGAAGGTACTTCTGATTGGAAAATGCCCACAGGAGACAAACAGGACTGTGGGTAGACTTATTCAAGAAGTATCAATAAAAGAGGGACTGTATACAAATCACTTGTGAATAAGGAAGGAAATTATATGCATTCAAGTACCATGGCATCTTTAAACAAAATCTGGACATCAGGAAGAAGCACTAATCCAACGGTAAAAATAATACAGCATATAGCTGAGTGTATGACCCTAAAAAACATAATACGTGTAGAAGAATAGACCCACCCAACTAATTAGGGAACTCAAATTTGGAAGGATACAGGCACAAAGCTCAATGGCATAGGAAAGGAATTTAAACAAAACAGAATTGCTGGTTATGTCTCCATGCTCTTTTAATTTGAATTTGTGTAGAGATACTTTAGGCTGAACTGTGATTTTAATTGAATACCAGTCCTTCTTTCTTCTGCTTTGCGTGTGCAAGAGATTTATGATGTGAAATGAAGGACTATAAATTGTGAGAGAAAGTCGAGGTGTCATGTGATGACCTGTGATGGTTGCCCCTTTGTAGCACACACCTTCTGGATCCCAACATGCTGGCTTAAAAAATGGCTAGCTAGATGGATGGACCTCATATTTTCTAGTATGCACATACATTTGTACATGCAGACATAATCCCTTTAAATGTATATAACACTGTGATTTATAAAAATACACAAATAAAATGACAGAGGTAAGGGAGCAACTTACTGTATTTTATGGTGTATGGCACACCCCTTAAATTAAGGGCCATGCTGCAGATTCTATAAGCCTGGGGAAACATGTCAAAGGCGAGGAACATAAAGAGATTCTGAAGGAGGCGGATGGAGGGCAGTAAAAGATAATAATAACAGTGAGAGAACAGGGAAGAGAGAGAAAAGAAATGTTTAATTGAATGTTTGAATTGTGGTATCTGAGCCCTAATGATCTGAATAGTGACTAATTCAATACACCCTTCCTTTGTTCAGCTTCTTTGACATATAGTATTGAAATATGAAATATAATTACATTAGTTTAAAAAATACTTTGAAATGTACTCCTTCAGGGTGAAAAGGAGAATAGAGACTTCTTTACTTTTCAATTTAACAAATAGTCCTTCTAATACTTAGGCAGAAGAGGAATCACACCCCTACTAAACTGTTTAAATCCTTCCAAATGTTGTAAGTGATACATGGCAGCTGTTAATCCTTAATAATGTTTAGTGCTTGTCTAAAGTATATTTGTTTTGGCGCTTAAACGATGTGCCAGCAAATCTTTTTTTGTTCTGCCTCGTATTTTTTTAACATTGTGCTAGTTACCTAACTTTCATCATACGACAGCAATTTTTGTAGCCTCAATTTTAGCTGTGCCTTAAAGTATGAAAAATTACTGCTGTTTCCTTTATCCCTCAACTTCTAGAGTCATACTGACTAAGCACTCAAATGCTTTCATTTCTTAAGCTTCCAGGCAGTATTAACATTAACATCATTTAATCAAGGCCAGCGATTCCAAGTAAGGCAATATCCAAATGTGGCTAACACAGTTACTTGTATTTGAATACGACTAGCATTATTAAAGCAGAATTTAGCACTGCTGCCTCTCTTCTCCAGTGCTCTAGATTCAAAACCTGGCTCGTCATTTCCTTTGTGAAGTTTGTATGTCCATCTTGTGACTACATGAGTTTTCCTCCAAGTAGGCTGTTTTCCTGTTTGATTGGAAACTCCAGATTGGGCCAGGTTGTTTGTGAGTAGGACAATAGGTCCTAAAAAGGACTTGACCCCAGTGCACCTTCAAGTTCAAGATTATTGGTATGAGCACATAGTACAATGAGATTCTTACATGCATGTCGCCATTCTTGTGCCCAGTGGTATTGGGATAGGCCCTGGCTCCAATAACACTTAACTGGCATAAGATTACTATAATACGTTTTGACTGTTGACATGCAGATGTGGATGTGGACATTTTACTTTATTTATTACTAAGCATTGTGACCACCGAGTGATGTTCTTCAAACCCAAAGTGACATACAAAGGATTTCTGCAGCAAAAAATAAAGGTTTACAAGAAGGTATAAGGCACAGGAATGCTTATAAACAAATCTCATCAAACTCTGGTATATTATCCTCTACTGGTATATCTCCTTCATGGGTGAGCCATTATCTCTTCACCACTCCTGACTCCACGTTTTAAGAGATAGTCCAGTAGTATTTTCAATGCTTGACTGAGATTCCCAAGAAGCGCCTCTGGGTCATCCAAGCCCTCTTCAGAAAGTCTGCACCATCAACTAATTTTCACAGTCCTCCCAGAAAACATGGACTTAAGAAAACAATACGATGTTGCAGGGATAGGATGTTACCTTAAATTCTATATAATTCTTCTAGGTAAAATAAAAATATACTACAGTAGAATCTCGCTTATCTGACATAAACGGGCCGGCAGAACGTCGGATAAGCGAAAATGTCAGATAATGGGAGGTATTAAGAAAAAGCCTATTAAATGTGAAACTATGTTATAATTTTACACATTACGAACCTAATACGTAATGTTTTCGGTTCACGAACGTCTCTGAACATGTACAAATCGGGTTATGACCAAAAAGTTCGCCAAACTTTTGCATCTGTTCATGACCACACACTCAGTATACGAACAAGCCAGTTTCCCTTTCCGTTTGTGCATGCCAATGATTTCCGCACGTGTTCAGTCTCTCCCTGTGCATTCCCTGTGCAGCAAGAGAGAGAGAGAGCAGGAGAGAGAGAGACAGACAGACACACGTGCGCGCAAGAAAGAGACACACGCAAGAGAGACACACATGCGCGAGAGAAAGAGAGACACACGCGCAACACGCGCGAGAGTAAGAGAGACACATGCACGTGAGAGAAAGAGAGACATGCACACACACACGCGAGCAGGGAGAGACACAGGCGCGCGAACACATGCGAACGAGAGAGACACAGGCACGTGCGCACACACGCGAGCGAAAGAGACACACGCGTGCACACAAGCGAGCGAGAGAGAGACACACACGCACACACGCCAGAGAGGGAAGGCCACATAATCCACTGTAATCATGTTTTACAACAAAACAACAGAAAATTTTAACTGAAAAAATGAACTTGGCAACAAACAATAGACTATGCTCATGCTCGCAACTTGCAGTTCTTGTTGCCGATTGATTCCTTTTTTTTTGGGGTTTTTTTGCGGTGGGACGTCGGATAATACAGAATGTTGGATAAGCGAAGGTCGAATAAGCTATACTCTACTGTATATCTAAAACTTCACATTTAATAAATAGCTTCCTCTTCAGAGGAGTGCATCACCAGAGCAAAAACAAATGAAAAAACTCAACAAGCCGCACACGAAGCTGACTATACACTACAGTTCTGCACCTTTCTACTTGTCATTCCCTTTAAGAGACAGGCCTCAGAGAGGAGCTCTGGGACTTTACCGTAACACCCTGCTACTGCCCTCTAGTGACCTGGAGGACCAGATATTTAACTCCTGTCTTTTGGAACACCTTGTAGTCCTGACCAGCGAGTGTTCCAAGAATGTTCCGGGCAATCCTCTTGCTGGGATGAAGATCTCATTTTTAATATGGCCTGACATTTAGCACTCCTTGGCTGGCGTTACTCCTTGTTATTTTGGCTTCTTCATCCTCCTCCAACATATATAATGTTCTAGATGCAATGCCACAATTACAATGTAGGTCTCTTTGGAGGGTCTGAAAGCTTGTTGATATACCGAAGCTATTTAGTTTGGGAGGTTTATTGGTGAGTATCAGCACACTTATAGCACTACTTAATAGTTTTCTCATTAAGTCTCAAGTTTAAATAAAAAATATACTTCATCATTTCCTGATTACCACAGACAGGCCTTTGTCTATACAGACTTGCATGTTCTCCATGTGTCCATGTGGGATTTTCTCCAGAGACTCTAAATGTTCTCCTGCATCTCAAAAAATATGTATTAGGTTAACTGGCAGTATCATATTTCCACCATGTGTGCATGAATGGGTCATATGATGGACTGGATTTCTGCCCAGGCTTAGTTCCTGCCTTGCAGCCAATGCTGTGGGAATAAGCTGCAGCCTCAGGCCCCTGAATTAGATTAAGCAGTTTTAAGTGTGTTAGACTACAAAAGCTAATCTTATAAAATGTATGTACAGGATCTATCTATGTATATACTGTATCTATATACAGTCGTGCCTCACACTTCAAACGATTCTAACTTCAAATGTTCCAGAGTTCAAATCTTAAATTTCGAGAGAAATCTGATCTAGAGTTCGAATGATGCGTCTACATTTGAACTGTATGTGCAGTGAAAAAATGCAGCAATAACGTTGTGCACCCAAGTTGTCTCCCACTCTTGCTGTGAAAACATCTGTTGCATTATGCTCATGTGTTTTGAGTGCTTTTTTTCACTTTATTTTTTGGTATTAACCATGGCACCCAAGAAGAGTGTGGAATCAATTAAGCCTAAGAGGATCGTTGTAGTATTGACGACTGAGGTGAAAAAAGGAACTTATCACGAAGCATGAAGGTACATTAAATGCAAGTTTCAATTTATTATATAGTATTTATGTATTTTATTTATTGATTTCATATATAGATCTTCTTATATAATATGCTACCGTGGCTGTCCATTTGTCTGTCCATGATTTTAAATCACCTATAGCTTGCAAACCATTTGACCTATTGACCTGAAACTTGGTACACATGTACTACATGACCTCTACTGTCCGCTTTTGGGTTGATGATTGACCTCCAAGGTTATTCCTCTTTATATTTTTATTTTATTTTATTGTAGAATCAAATCTTGGCAGCGGCCAGCAGGGTGGCCGTGCGGCACATGCATAAGGGCGCCGTTTTCATCCCTACCTTCTCTGCCGTCACTTCCCCTACCGCTTCATATCTTAAATCATTCTTGAGGCAGATTGTAGACTTAAGTGCCAGCTTATGTGAAAAAATTATGGAAAATGTACTAAGTAATTGCAACACAAACACTGACTTAATCAGTTTTAACGTGAAAAGATGCTGACGAAAGAAGAGAAGAAGTGGGCCGCTAGGGTGGAGAACAGAAGAGCTGCTCAGGAAGCAGCAAGTGCATCAACCTCTGAGCAAACGAATGCTAAACGTACAGAGAAAGAGAATGAAAACTACGAATGCTCAAGTCAAGAGTATTCACTGCACGTTATTGTCATCGTGCAGTGTGCAGTTACTGGTTATATATATAGGGCTCTGGTCAGGTAAGTACTGTAACTCATTGGGTGCTATTGCTAAAACAGCAGTTCACTTCCCCTCCACTCCAGGAAATTCCTCCATTTCTGTTAGGTCAATATTTAAACCAACCAGCCACCATAATTCCTGATTCACTTTTGAATCTGCATGTTTAGAAGACAGAGTTTTCGCTGAAATTATCATAGATCCTTAGGTAAACCCTTTTTAAAACCTTTTGTGCTATTTTCTTTAATTTTTTATTTTTTATCATTACGTGGAGCTATCCAACTAGTACCCCACTGCTTTGGTTGACCCCCTCTCCTGTTTATATGCTGCCATGACAATAGAAGAAAAAACAAGTGACAGTGCATGATATGATGCAAAAAATGCTGCTTATAATGTGTCACCCAGCCATGCTGGTAATTAGTGATGAATTAACTTTCACGCCCCAGCAGTTTTTCATTTAAGCAAATCATTAGATGATGAGGGTAGTAAAGTGGTGCAGTGGTTAACATTACTTCGTAAAGTTGTTGGGACCTGGATTCAACTCCAAGCCTGATCACTGTGTATGAGGGGTTTACAGATTCTTTGTGTGTCAGAGCGACTTTCCTGTGGATACACTGGTTTTCTACTGCATTCTTAGGATATACAAGTTTGGTTAGCTGGTTACTGTAAATTGGTGTTAATGAATCCAGTGATGTAGCGTATTAGTGTTGGTTTATGTTGTGAGCTCAGTTCTAGCAGACTAGACACCCTCTTCCTGTGATGTTGGATTAAAACATAAGCAAATGGCTTTCAGTGTTACATGTTAAGTAGAAAAATTAATGATAATCAAAGGAAACATTAATAGTAAAATTGTAATGCCATAAAACATTCCCTATTAAAAGTCACTTTAAAAAAATTTCACTTTTCCTATGGCTGCTGATTTCCCTGTTAGTTACTAAAAGTGTGCACAAAGCATGAATTAAATGGTAAATTGATTTTTAATTTTATAATTTGGAGTCTCTTGTGGAGGAGATTTTGTGACGTTTGATGGCCTTTTCTATAGAACCATCTGGATTATATGTGAGAAAGAGGTGTTTACACAGATTGTCTAACCGTGCAAGAATGTAACCTCAACACTCTTTACACTTCAATTACATGACAAATTTCCTACTTTTTGTTTTAATGCGGGATAGATATTAAATCAAATGGAATTTTTGTCTTGTGACTTAGAGATCAAAATTGATTAAATATCCCTAGGATAAAGTGTAAGCAAATGTCAGGTTACATAAAATTGAAAGTGAAGAGAGTAACAGAGAGTTCAGACCAGCGAGAAAGCTAATAAGCCATAACAGCACTTTATTAGAAACATTTATTGTAGCCATGCTTACATTTAACTAAAACAGCAGGTGAAAATGATTTGCATCCAGTCTCCACGAATGGGTAGTTTTTGTTGTGCCTACTGACACAGTTCCATGTTTATTTATTTATTTTTTTTTCTGTTTCTTTATAGGGCAATATTTTTTTAATAACCACTGCAAACAATGTAAAATACATCACAACTACAGTACGAACACTCAAGCACTGTCAATTTGTGTGTGTGTGTGCATTCATCCCCTTTATTAAACACATCCATACTAGTCATCGAAGGCCTTGCTGTGAAAGGTGAAAAGAAAATCAATTCACAATATTAAGGATGCAAAATTATATTTCCTACTGCATTGTGTATTTGCTGAGCGCTGCCTGATTTATGAAGCGGTCTACTACTGACTTCTTTGTCTGTTTGTGTATCTGCATTGGTGTCATGAAGAATATATGGAATGCAACTCAGTTAGTTTTACATTTTGTTATTCTTTTACCAGTTGTTTGTAAATTCGAAAAGTCAAATACAACAAAAACACTGATGATTAGAGACGCTGTCTCTCCACTCGCACTCCTGGGCTTGGGCTGCATTTTGTGTTTATGGAGTTCAAGACTTATTTAATGCTGCAGTATCACTGAAATAAATAAATAAATTATTAAATGAACACATAAAGTAATAAGCAGCAAAAATAAATATTTTGTGGCACATTTAATTATATATACTTGCATTTCACATTGTTATTCATTCTTACATTTCACAATGAAAGTTATTTGTGAATTTATTTCTTTCAATTTGTACAAAATATTTCTCCATATCTCTACACTGCAGTATTCAGAAAATATAATTAATCATTAATGCATTTTTGGCTGACACATTTATGTTTCGTTATAACTGTTGTCACACACGTGTGATTGGGAGACAGCTAAAGGGCCTGAATGACAGTAATTCCATGCCAGACCAGGGGGTGGCGAGGTACACTGACTTTCTTTCTCAATCCCAGCAGACCATCCACGGGAGATCCTGCATGGTTCCGGCGCCATCGATCTTAGCATATAAAGTCACCATCTTTAACAACCTAACTCAGTTCTGTTGTGGTCTCTGACTTGTGAACATCTCTCAACTATTACCATTTGCAGCAAGGGCATATTAGACGGGTGGCTGCCTCTAAACTTTTTGATGTCTTTTGGTCGTTTTTGTGACACTGTTGAATCACATCTACAACTACTGCATGTGGTTTATTACTCAGTGACTTAGCCACTACTCCACACTGTCATGAATCCGTTTTATACCTTTTCTCAAAACTTTTTGTCATATTTTTGAAAGTTTTTTTTTATTATTATATTTTTTGTTATTCAAGACATCATCATTGCAGAGCCATTTTATAATGTTTTCTACCGCGATTGCTGAGATTTTGTGAAATCTTAACTTGACTGTGGCTATGGTGTTTTTTGTTTTATTGAATTTATTAAAAATTAGGGGGCTCTGCCCCCTGCTCGCTTCGCTCACCCACCCCCAGGTTTGGTTTACCGGATATACAATTTATCCATCCATCCATCCATCCATCCATCCATTTTCTTCTGCTTATCCGAGGTCGGGTTGCGGGGGCAGCAGCTTGAGCAGAGATGCCCAGACTTCCCTCTCCCCGGCCACTTCTTCTAGCTCTTCCGGGGAAATCCCAAAGCGTTCCCAGGCCAGCCGAGAGACATAGTCCCTCCAGCGTGTCCTGGGTCTTCCCCTGGGCCTCCTCCCGGTTAGACGTGCCCGGAACACCTCACCAGGGAGGCGTCCAGGAGGCATCCTGATCAGATGCCTGAGCCACCTCATCTGACTCCTCTCGATGTGGAGGAGCAGCGGCTCTACTCTGAGCCCCTCCTGGATGACTAAGCTTCTCACCCTATCTTTAAGGGAAAGCCCAGACACCCTATGGAGGAAACTCATTTCAGCCGCTTGTATTCGCGATCTCGTTCTTTCGGTCAGTACCCATAGCTCATGACCATAGGTGAGGGGTAGGAACATAGATCGACTGGTAAATTGAGAGCTTCGCCTTGCGGCTCAGCTCCTTTTTCACCACGACAGATCGATGCAGAGCCCGCATTACTGTGGATGCTGCACCGATCCGCCTGTCGATCTCACGCTCCATTCTTCCCTCACTCGTGAACAAGATCCCAAGATACTTGAACTCCTCCACTTGGGGCAGGATCTCGCTACCAACCCTGAGAGGGCACTCCACCCTTTTCCAGCTGAGGACCATGGTCCCGGATTTGGAGGTGCTGATTCCCATCCCAGCCGCTTCACACTCAGCTGCGAACCGATCCAGAGAGAGCTGAAGATCACGGCCTGATGAAGCAAACGGGACAACATCATCTGCAAAAAGCAGTGACCCCAATCCTGAGTCCAGGATTGGGGTCCCTGCCACCAAGGAGTTTTTTGACCACCTCGGTGACCTCAGTCCCAGAGATGGGGGAGCCCACCTCCGAGTCCCCCAGGCTCTGCTTCCTCATTGGAAGGCTTGTTAATGGGATTGAGGAGGTCTTCGAAGTACTCCCCCCCACCGACCCACAATGTCCTGAGTCGAGGTCAGCAGCGCACAATCCCCACCATATACAGTGTTTGACACTGCACTGCTTCCCCCTCCTGAGACACCGGATGGTAGACCAGAATCTCCTCGAAGCTGTCCGAAAGTCGTTCTCCATGGCCTCCCCCAAACTCCTCCCACGCCTGAGTTTTTGCCCTCAGCAACCACCAAAGCTGCATTCCGTTTGGCCTGCTGGTACCTATCAGCTGCCTCAAGAGTCCCACAGGACTAAAGGGTCTTGTAGGACTCCTTCAGCTTGACGGCATCCCTCACCGCCGGTGTCCACCAATGGGTTCGGGGATTGCTGCCACGACAGGCACCGACCACCTTACAGCACAGCTCCAGTCAGCCGCCTCAACAATAGAGGCACGGAACATGGCCCATTCGGACTCAATGTCCCCCACCTCCCTCGATATGTGGTCGAAGTTCTGCCGGAGGTGGGAGTTGAAGCTACTTCTGACAGGGGGCTCTGCCAGACATTCCCAGCAGATCCTCACATGTTTGGGCCTACCACCCCTGACCGGCATCCTCCCCCACCATCAAAGCCAACTCACCACCAGGTGGTGATCAGTTGACAGTTCCCTCTCTTCACCCGAGTGTCCAAGACATGTGGCCGCAAGTCCGACGACACGACCACAAAGTCGATCATCGAACTGAGGCCTAGGGTGTCCTAGTGCCAAGTGCACATATGAACACCCCTATGCTTGAACATGGTGTTCGTTATGGACAATCCGTGACGAGCACAGAAGTCCAATAACAAAACACCACTCGGGTTCAGATCGGGGGGGCCATTCGTCCCAATCACGCCCTTCCAGGTCTCACTGTCATTGCCCACGTGAGCATTGAAGTCTCCCAGCAGTACGAGGGAGTCCCCAGAAGGTATGCCCTCTAGCTCCCCCCCCAAGGGACTCCAAAAAGAGTGGGTACTCCGAACTGCTGTTCGGTGCATACGCACAAACAACTGTTAGGACCCGTCCCCCCCACCCGAAGGCGGAAGGAGGCTACCCTCTCGTCTACTGGGGTAAACCCCCAATGTACAGGCTCCAAGTCGGGGGGCAATAAGTATACCCACACCAGCTCGGAGCCTCTCACCTCGGGCAACTCCAGAGTGGTAGAAAGTCCAGCCCCTCTCAAGGAGATTGGTTCCAGAGTCCAAGCTGTGCGGCGAGGTGAGTCCGACTATATCTAGCCGGAACCTCTCGACCTCGCGCACTAGCTCAGGCTCCTTCCCCTTCAGAGAGGTGACATTACAAGTCCCGAGAGCCAGCTTCTGTAGCCGAGGATCGGACCGCCAAGGTTCCCGCCTTCGGCCACCACCCAACTCACACTGCACCCCGACCTCCTTGGCCCCTCCAATAGGTGGTGAGCCCATGGGAAGGGGGACCCCACGTTGCCTCTTCGGGCTGTGCCCGGCCCGAGCCCCATGGGTGCAGACCCGGCCACCTGCCGCTCGCCATCGAGCCCCACCTCCAGGCCTGGCTCCAGAGGGGGGGCCCCGGTGACCCGTGTCCGAGCAAGGGAAAACAGCGTCCAAAGTTTTCATTCATCATAGAAGGTTTGTTTAACCGCTCTTTGTCTCATCCCTCACCTAGGACCAGTTTGCCTTGGGTGGCCCTACCAGGGCCATACAGCCCCGGACAACAGAGCTCCTAGGATCATTGGGACACACAAACCCCTCCACCACGATAAGGTGGCGGTTAAAGGAGGGGATATACAATTTAAAGAGATTGTTATTTTCATGGGAATTGTTACATACAGTGCATCCGGAAAGTATTCACAGCGCATCATTTTTTCCACATTTTGTTATGTTACAGCCTTATTCCAAAATGGATTAAATTCATTTTTTTCCTCAAAATTCTACACACAACACCCCATAATGACAACATGAAAAAAGTTTACTTTGAGGTTTTTGCAAATTATTAAAAATATAAATTATTGAGAAATCCATCTGGGAGTACACCAAACACAGCTATTAGTGGATTAGGAGGGATTGTGACACCAAGGTTGTCTGATAGGCATTTAAATATATTGGTCCAGAAAGATGTTAATTGGGTGCACACCCAAAACATGTGGCCTAGTGAAGCTGGAGCTCAATTGCAACATTCGCAGGTTGGATGCTGCCATGGAAACATTTTGGACAATTTTAAGTGAGATAGATGTGCTTGATAAAAGATTTTAAGTTAAATAATTGAATTCTTTGCGCATACGGAGCTAGAGTGAATTCTGTGTGTGGCTGCCTTCCACTCCGTTTCAGAAATGTTGAGTAAGAGATCCTTTTCCCACTGTACTCTGGGATCTTTTTTTTTTTTTAATATTTTTATTTTATTAATTTTCATTGTAATCATTCCATACAAACAGATCAATTTATAACCCAACAGATTTGAAGACTAATCAAACCCCACCCCTGAGAAGGAGAGCTTAGCTAAAGGAAAATTGCTTTAGGCTTTTTAATAAGGCAACATTAAACAAAAGAAAGGGAGAAGTAAATATCTATGTAAATAAGAGATGGAGAAGGGAGTTAAATGCAATAATAGTTATTTCTCTTATTCTAAAATAATATTGATTAAATCCTGCCATGTTTTGAAAAAATGTTGTACAGATCCTCTAACTGAAAATTTGATTTTTTCCAATTTCAAATAATATAAAACATCGGTTTCCCACTGACTTATAAGAGGAGAATTAGGATTCTTTCAATTTAACAAAATAAGTCTGCGTGCCAAAAGTGTAGTGAATGCAATCACAGTTTGCTTGTCCTTCTCTACTTCAAGTCCATCTGGAAGAACACCGAACACAGCTGTTAATGGGTTAGGAGGGATTGTGATATCAAGGCTGTCTGAGAGGCACTTAAAAATTTTTGTCCAAAATGATGTTAGTTTAGTGCAGGCCCAAAACATGTGACCCAGTGAGGCAGGGGCTTGGTTGCAGCGCTCGCAGGTTGGATCCTGCCCTGGAAACATTTTGGACAGTTTTAAGCGAGACAGATGGCTCGATATATAATTTTTAGTTGAATAATTCTATGCTTTGCGCATATAGAACTCGAGTGAATTCTCTGCTTTGCTACCTTCCACTCCTTTTCTGATATATTGATTAAGAGATCTTCTTCCCAATGTCCTCTTGGATCTTTGAAAGGTAGGGACTCTAATAAGATTTTATATATTGTGGAAATAGTGTTTGTTTCCTCGAATTGAGCAGTATTTTTTCCAGCATTGTGGAGGGTGCAAGGTGGGGGAAATCGGGCAATTTCTGTTTAACAAAATTTCTAATTTGAAGATAGTAAAAGAAATGTGTAGCTGGGAGGTTGAATTTTGAACGTAATTGTTCAAAAGATGTAAATATGTTGTCTATATAAAGATCTCTGAGCATTTTAATCCCAAAACTTTTCCAGGTATTAAAAACTGGATATACTTGCGAAGGTTGAAAGAGGTGGTTCTCTTGCAGAGGTGCCACTGATAAAAGATTTTCCATCTTAAAATGCTTCCTAATTTGGTTCCATATTCTGAGTGAGTAAAGCACAATTGGGTTATTAGTATATTTGCGATAACTTTCATTTATTGGAGAGCAGAGCAGGGAATATAAAGAAGTACTACAGGATTTTACTTCTATTGCGGACCAAGCCTGTGTATGTTCATTTATTTGTGTCCAGGTTTTTATGGCTTGTATGTTTGCTGCCCAGTAATAAAACTGAAAATTAGGTAAAGCCATGCCACCTTCTGCCTGAGGTCTTTGTAGGGTCGCTCTTCGGATACGTGGGTGTTTTGAGTTCCAAATGAATGAGGTTATTATTGAATCTAACTGTTTAAAAAATGATTTATTGATATATATTGGAATGTTTTGAAATAAAAAGAGAAGTTTAGGAAGGATATTCATCTTAACAATGTTAATTCTTCCGGCTAGAGTGAGATGAAGGGTTGACCATCTATGCAAGTCTTGCTTAATTTTTTCCATACAGACGCCAAAATTTTGTTGATAAAGAGCTTTATGTTTACTTGTGATATTTACCCTAGGTATTTAAACTGATCTGCTATGGTAAAAGGTAGGGTGTCTAATCTAATATTATATGCTTGTGAATTCACTGGAAAGAGTATACTTTTATTCAGATTAATTCTAAGACCAGATATCTTTTGAAATTCTGTTAGTGCTGTTAAAACAGCGGGGACAGTGTTTTCTGGGTCTGATATATATAAGACCATATCATCTGCATATAGAGAGATTTTCTGTTCCAGTCCTTCTCTGACAATCCCCTTTATCTGACAAGAATTTCGGCAGTGAACCGCCAGTGGTTCAATAGCGATTGCAAACAACAGTGGCGACAAGGGACATCCTTGTCTGGTACCACGTTCTAGTTTAAAGTAGTCTGAGCAAATGTTATTAATACAAACTGAAGCTTCTGGATTGGTATACAGTAGTTTGATCCAAGCACAAATATTCGGGCCAAACCCAAATTTCTCCAATGCAGTGGGATCTTTAAAAAGAAGGGACATGGAGATCATGTGGCACATTGTGCCATCCTGCTTCAGCTATAGAAGATGGTGACATGTAAGAAATCAGTATCATAGTGTTTGTAATGATGGCACAGAACGGAGGAGTCTTAAGAAGATTTAATTAAGGATCAGGAGACAGGATCAGGGAAACAAGCTGAGGTCAAAGCCAGAAAGTTTAAACATTTGTTTTTAAACAGAGCTCAAAAATCAGTTCAAAAAACACATAGCAAGAAAGTTGAATAGCAAAAGGATAAATTGTAAACTAAACTAGAAGTAGAGATAAGATTTGAAAGTCAAAGATAAAATAGTTTGAAACCAGGAGATCAAAATTGGTAATACTAAGTCACACTCTAAATTTTTTTAAAGAAATCTACAAATTCAGATGACACAGATGTGCACAGTGCTGTATGCGTGTTAAAATAATGCTTTATACAAAAAGTAATGAGAAGGCTTATAATATTTAATTTGTGTGAGGCGTTAATATAGGAATATAGGATTATTTAGATAAGATGCAGCTTAAGTGAGCAGAATACCCATAAAGAATTGCTAAGGAAGCATATGACAACAAATCAGTATGGAAGGTTGATAAGAATGTATGCAAATAGGCTGATGGATTTTGGGATAGATTCAAATACCAAAAAGCATCCTAAAGCATCCATACGTATGTGCCATGGTTACCAGGTTGTTCAAACTTTAGGCTTAGAATATAATGGTGTGTACAGTCTTACAGAAGATATACGATAAGGGATTGAGACCTTTCCATTGAGTATTCTAGTTTTCTAGCTATGTAGTAATATTTGGTATGAATAACGTGACCATTGATAACTTATCAGTTTTTTTAAGATGATGCAACTATTGCTTTTCTTCTGTAAATCTCACAAGACCAGCCAACAAGGCACTGTATAAAAGAGAGAATACAAAAGCATTTCAGGCTGTTTGGCTATCTTGATGTGAAGCTTGTAGTGTGATTCTTCTGAGGATTCTTCAGGTCCTCTCTTTCCTTCTGAAACTTGCCATCTGCAAAGGCTCATCTGCTGTTGTGGCTCTTGCCACCTGCAATAGTTTCTGAACTCTTTAACTGCTAAAGGCGAACTACCTGATGCAAAGCTTGCTGTAGGAGTTGTTCAGGTCATATGAGTCCATTCATTTTAACTCCTACTGTTCCATATGTCTGAAATCTATGCAAATAAACTTAGACAGGATTAAATGAAATAAAGTTTGTTCTTATCTCACTCAAACAAACTTTTTGTTTACTGACACTAGCAATCTTCGAGTGGTTAGGGATGTTCCTGTCTAACCCAGGTTCTGAAGGGAGTCAGGGAGTTGCTCTTGTTGAGTCCTCTCGGTGGTGGAAAACTGGGTGAAGCAAACCATGAGCTGTGATCCAAGCAGTATGCACTGATAAAAATGAAACTAGGAGGCTATTGTTGCGCATTTAGTGACAATATTAGAGTTTACACAATAAAACAGATGCTTATCTGTATGCTGTCAAGGTAATGATGTCATGTGTCACTCACCCCTAGTCCTTCTGCATAGTAACAGCCTAGCAACCAGGCAACACAAAAATAAAAATGGCATTGCCCATAAATACTAAAATGGTGACACGGGAGATTTTATACAGAATAAAAATTACTAAAAATGCATTAAAATAAAAAATAAATGCATTATATTTCAGTCACGGCTCCTCCCCTGGCTGGATTCAATTTCTTGTTTTATGTCTTTTTTGTTAATTTATGAGTCTTATTTATGTCACTGTTACTTTTGTTAATTATTTGCTTTATTCCCTATGCCTTATGTTCCTTGTGTTTTGTGGTTGGTTCCCCAGGAGGCGAGGCCACCTGCCCATCACCACAAGGGACAACCCACAGTCCCTTTTGATTCTTTTAAAAGTGCTTGCAAGTTGGTTAGTGATTCTAGTTTCTTTCTATGCTCTTTGCGATTTATTGGAATTTTATGACTATTTTACTCTCTTCTCTGACTTTTTTTACATTTTGTTCATAGACTTTTTGAAGAAAAAATCTTTTATTTTTAAAAGATCCTGTGTTTTTGTCCATGTTACTGGCCAGGTTATGATGGTGTCCCCCTGTAGGCATTTAGAGCAGTTATTAGGACTTTCATGCTTGAGAACTCTCAAGTTCATAACAAAATGCAACCATTGAATTCCTTCAAAACAACCCCCTGCCACAAAAAAATGACATTTTCTGGTAAAGAAACAACTGTGAAAAATTAAAATGAAAGTCAAATTGTGACAGTGTTGAATGTTATTGAAAAAACATACTTCGAGGCAGATTAATAAGGAGTGAGAAATCCAGTTTAGCTTAGGATCAATGGCTAGTATCTCTTTTGCTAAACACTTTTTTGTGGACTGTTATGAACATAGTTGCAAATGCACTTCATTCGAATTCAATATTTAGTTTGCCATTGTGATTTATGCTAATAATGGTTAGAGCTATTGATATATGTAATTTTGTATTATATTCAATAATTTAAATTTAAATTTAGCTTTCTTTTACCCACACATACTTTCTTGGTTAGATTTTTTAGGAAAATCAGACAGTATTTGAGCCATTGGACAAGACCAATTTGAAATGAAAACATTCAGAAACAATATTCAAAACAAGATAGAGCTAAAGTTCAAACAAGCCATTACTAGAATATTATGAAAGAGGAAATAAGAAGTGGCATGTAATAAACTATCATTAACTAAATTATTTTTGTTTTAATAATAATAATTCAATAAGACGGTATAAACGATGCCACCACATACTGCTGCTCACTTGCCCATGAACTTTTTCTCTTTTATGCGGGTTTAACATCTGAGTGCTGTTTTATTAGAATTTCTTGAGGCACTGAGCCTTTGGACCTGTTCTCCAAGTCACACTACCTGAATAGCGCTGAAATGCCAAGACCTCAGCCATTTCAGTGTTCCTGTTTTACCAGAGATTTTTATTCTGGTGACATTTTGCTTTCCTGTGCCTGTGAATCTGTTTGTCTCAAGAAGTTAAATCAGTGTTAGAAAGTTAAACTATATTCTGTTCTCTCTAACATATAAGTTCTTTCCCCTTCACTCTCCGTTTTCCTTGTGTGTGTGTGTGTGTGTGTGTGTGTGTCTGAGAGTGCGTGTTTGTATATACTGCAAAATACATTCAGATACTGCAGTGTTCTTTTAGCATCTCAATAATGTTAAGCAGACATCCAGCTTTGACCTGATATGAGTGAGTGTTGGTGTTCGTTAATGTGCCTTGTGGTAGACTGGATGATCTGATTTCTCTATATTGCTGATGATTCAGTCAAAGCAGTCATTCATGGTTACAACTTCTGCATGCCTGTGACGATGCGGGTTCGCTGCATACTCCCATCGTCCGTCCAGGAGCCCTCGAACCCTGCACCGTCGGTAATGTTACCGATGAGCTTGGCAGTGAGGCATAACAATGGAGCAAGGGGATGGTGTAAAAAGGTGCTTTTATTAAAAACAATCACCAAAACAACAATCAAAAACAAAGTATTCAGAATAAATATAGTGCAGTGCCTCCAAAGTCATTAAATAAATAATCCATAAATAGAAAAAAAAAGCAATCCTTTAAAACGACGAGGTTAAAACAATGCTGGAAGTAGTCCTCTAAAATAAAGCCCGGTGACTTCTTTTTACCTGGCAGCTCCCCTGCTTCTCCCATCCCAGGAGGGTCGCCCTTTCTACAGCTGACCTTCTTTCCGCTCCACTGGTCTGGAGACTTCCCGATCCCTGGCTTTGGTCACGCACTCTCCAGACCGAGACTTGGCTTTCCTGGCGACCAGGACGCCCACGTCAGGGAAGTCACCACCCAAGCCTCCCAACTCCCACTGCCTTCTCAGCTTTACGCAGCCAGCCGTCCTACTACCAGTCACTCCCGCTCCTCAATATGCTCAGCAGGAGCGACCACTACCAACTGCCCTAGGTGTTGGCCAAACACCCCTGCTAGGGCTCATTGTCCAGCTGCCTGCCTGCGAGCCTTCGCTCATTTGCTCTCACCGGCTGTCTCTCTCCTTGCTGCTTCCTGCAACCTCCGTCTTTTTTTCCTTCTTTCCCCCACCCCATAGCCGCCTCGCGCTTCTATTTATGAAGAGGACATGGCAGCTGTGACAAATTAGCAGCCCCAGAAACAATCATGGATGCGGACGGTTTCTCACCTGTGCACTTAGGTGAGAAACGCCCACATCACGAATTCCACTGGAACCGCTTGAGCCACACTACCACCACGCCCCCTCGCTAAGCTGCAAGCGTGGCGATTATTTATTTAAAACCGACCTCTTTATGTGAGCTGTGAACCCGCTATACCGCAATGCCTTGCATGTATGTTTTGAAAGTTGATGCACTTCAACCAAAAAAACAAAAGAAAAACAACTTTTTTAGCTGTTTAATTTCTTGTTTTTTTCACTCCCGCTACTTATCTGATAAGTGTTTGGTTAGCTGTAAATCTGTAACCTCACCTAATCGTACTGAAGTAATAATTTCAGTGTTCTCTATACATGTGAAAATGATGTCCCTCTAAACCTCCAACCAATCATATTTAAAGACAGGTTTTGGCACTGTGATCCAGGAGCTGCAAGGAAAGGCATGCAAGTTCCTCATTTGAAGAAAAAAGGACCCTTACTTTGCCATTCATTAAAAACGAATGTAAAAGTATCTGAATTTATAGTAAAAATCTGTCAACTTTAAATTACTAAAGTAATCATATTTGTTTAGTGTTACTGGAAGCTGAATTATGTGAAATCCTGGGCCTTTGTGCCTACAGTCACTGCTTTATGATATCATAGGCTCACTTTAAAGCTGACTAGCTGAAGGTAAAACGCTGTCCAAGAACACTATCTTGGATGTTGTTTCAATAATAAGAGAATGCCAAATTGACCATAATGGACTGGTGCCCGATCTATGGGTGGTTCCCAACCCATGACCAGTGACCTTTGGCTCAGAGTCATATACAAATAGCAATTGTCAACTAATACGGCGATTATCAAATAAAAGAGAAGCTCACATTCCAATTTTTTATGACTTATGTGCTGGAGAGATGAACCTGAAACCCAAGCCAGTGTTGACTCACAGTGTGATTTCCTGAAAGCTTCGTAAGCATCCTGTACTTATTAAATTAAATACGAAATAAGAACATGTGCTAGGTATGAAATTCTTTTTTTGGCATTAAGGTACACTATGAATTAAAGGTTAGTTAATGTTTGTTTATTTCTGTCTAATTTTGCTTCAAAATGTAGTTTTATTACTCCTTTTTTGGGTGAGTGGCTTGGGCTTTGGATTTTAAACTACAGTTCCCAGTTCAATCTTGACCTCTGACTCACCATGTGATGTTGAACAAATTACTTTACTTGCAAGTTCTAAAACTAAAAAAAATGTAAAAAATCATCCTATGGCATGATACTTGTAAAGATTCTTGAGATAATATTCAGTATAGAGAGGCATTACATAAAATATCTGCATAGTCAAACTAGAAATTCTAATAGAACACAAAATAACAATAATTCAGTTCAGGGTTGCTGGTGTATGTCACCTAACCTGGCAGAAGAGTTCACAAAGCAGGAATCAAAGAAATCTAACATGCGTGACAGGCGACCACGGCCATTACCCAGCCAGGATGCCAGCTGGATCGAAAGACCAGGGGAGAGAGCATCCACAAGGCACTACCTTCCCCGGGACACTAGAGGGCAGCCCACGGATTCCTTCAGAGCATGTTGGGAGTTGGAGTTTGGCACAGCCCTGTTGCGTTCCGTGGGGGCCGCCAAGAGGAGCCATAGAACCCTGCTTTGGGATTCAATCACACCTGGGAGTAGTTCCAGTTAATCCTGATGAGCCACCTGAAACACTCCCTGGTGAAACATAAATGGAGCTGCCTCACTCCATTCAAGGAGCCAGATCCAGGAGGAAGGGGGATGAAGCTTGCTGGAGGAGGAGTGGTGGTGAAGAGGAGAAAGATTATGCTGTAGACTGTGTGCTTATTTCTTGTGCTACTGGGTGCTTGTACTGTACTGTTGTAGGGAGAAAGAGAGAAGATCTCCCCATTTGTAAATTAACATGTGTGTTACTGAACTTGTGGGCTCTGTGCCTATGGAGTCCAGGGTTTGGGTTTCCACACATGTGATCCTCAATAGGCAGGCTATAGGCTGACCATGCAGAGCACTAGGTATAGGAGAACCTTCAGCCCATAATGAAACTGTGGAGGGCTTCAGTGACCACAGATTTGCACCAACTATGCACAGTATTGAGGGGAATGACTTCTGACTGTAGCTGAAGTGTTTGGCTACATGGATATCTTTTCTTTCTGTACATGAATGTGATCTTCACATTCTGGTGGTGGAGAAGGTAGCAAAGAAATGTATTTATGAATGCTATTATTATTATTATTACTACATAGGTCAACAGGTCATTTTCATCAGAGATAATTTTATGTGGGTTTTGTAATGTTTTTTCCATGCTGATTTCAAGAGTGTGTTTAGTTTTTTCTCTAGCACGTCTAGTTTTTGTGATTAAGCTAATTATATATTGCATGATATATGTTATAATTAGTCTAAGTGTATTACAAGATTTAACGACAGTTTTCTCCAATTTTATGTTGCAGATGGCGTTAACTGTAATTGATTTCAGTTGTTATCATGCCTAGAATTTGTATTAATCATTCAGATAGTTTCTGTTAAGTGTGTGGTTCATTCATGATGAAAGCACAATGTCACCCAATTATCAGAGATCTTAAGAAGGTATACAAATTGTACTTCTGCTGTCTATTTGGTGACCAGGATAAATTTTGAGTTCCACATGTCATCTGTACCAGTTGTTCCAATGGACTGTGTGACTGGCTAAATTGTTGAAAGGCAATCCCGATGGTGTGGAGGGAACCATGAGACCATCTCAATGATTGCTACTTTTGCTGCGTGAACACAATTTGATTTGCAGATAAAACTGAGCACAACATTGTATATTCCAGCCTGGATTCTGCAATCAGGCCTCTCCATATCAGGCTAGGCTTGATGAAGAACCTTGTAAAGGTCATGGGTAAAGCAAACTCACTGGGTTTTCAGTACCTTGTTGAGAAGTTTCCAAACGTAAGCACTGCAAAAATGAAGGAAGGGATATTCATAGGTCTACAGATTAAGTCCATTTTGCAGAATAATGGTTTTAAACAATCTCTCTCACCAGCTGACCTAGAAGCTTGGGAGGCATTTAAGTGGCTCTGTGAAAACTTTCTTGGTAGCCATACGTCTCCTGCATCAAGGAACAAGTTCAGAATCTACTTGATTCATACCAGAAACTGCGCTGTCACATGTCATTGAAAATGCACTTGTTGCACTCACGTCTAATACTGACTCAGGCGCGGCCGCGAGTGGCAGCTATTCCAGCAGCTCCGTGTATGACTTTATTTTTCTATCTTTTTCTCTATTTCACTGTTAACTCCTACCACTTTCTTTTATGTGGACTCGTTCCCTGGACACTTTTTACTACTTGGACATGAATTTTTTACATGCCGAGACTCGTCTATTCAAGCAGTCAACTTCAAGTGCTGAGAAGCGCGCCGGTGTGGTTCCCTATTTACCTGACGAAGTAAGAAGGCGGTATCGCGGCAGCAGAGCCGGTGCTAAGATAAAAGCCAAGCATTTAGCGAGAAAGTGGCGCTACAAACCTTCGGTGCCTTCTGTGATCCTGGGAAATGTGAACTCACTACCAAATAAAATCGATGAACTGGCTGCGCTGGTGAAAAATTTCAGGACCTACAGAGAATGCAGTTTGTTATGTTTTAGTGAAACGTGGCTAACAGCTAACATCCCAGATGCTAACGTGGAGCTACCCGGGTTTAGCACAGTTAGAGTGGACAGAGACGCAAGTACCTGCGGGAAGCACAAAGGAGGAGGACTCGCACTCTATGTCAATACAAAATGGTGCAACTCTGGACATGTTAACGTTAAAATCTCCACTTGCTGCAGGGACATCGAACTGTTGGCCGTAAGTCTGCGTCCCTATTACTTGCCCAGAGAGTTTGGACACGTCATTGTTGTTATTGTATGCATCCCTCCTCGGTAAATTACAAACACAACACCCTGAGGCACTTGTGCTAATCGCTGGAGACTTCAACCACGTAACGCTGGACAAAACATTGCCTGCCTTCTCCCAGTATGTGGATTGTAACACCCGGGGAAATAGGACTATTGACCTACTGTATGCAAACGTTAAAGACGCATACAGCGCCACCCCGCTGCCTGCGCTTGGGAAAGCAGATCATAACCCGGTTCTGCTTCAGCCTCACTACAAACCAAGAGTGAGGGAGCTACCTACACCACATGCTCATTCAGGAAGTGGTTCCCTGAGGCAGAGCAGGCTCTGAGAGACTGCTTTGGAACTACGGACTGGGATATCCTGTGAGAACATTGAGGAGGTTGTTGACTGCACTACTGACTACATCAACTTCTGTATGGACATTGTAGTCCCAGTAAGAACAGTACGCAGCTATGCTAACAACAAGCCATGGATTACAAGTGACATCAAGGGCCTTTTGAACCAGAAGAAAACGGCTTTTAAAGGTGGTGATCAGCATGAGCTCAAGTGCATGCAGAAGGAACTCTGAGTCCAGCTCAGGGCGGCGAAGGAGCAGTACAGGAGAAAGCTGGAGCAGAAGTTGCAGAATAACAGCATGAAGGAAGTGTGGGATGGGATGAAGATCATCACTGGCTGCAGCTCGAAGCGGGGTGCCACCATCGAGAGAGATGTGAAGAGAGCAAACCAACTGAACAACTTCTTTAACAGGTTTGATCACCCTAACCCACTCTCACCTCGGAGTACTGCACCCTCCACCCATCCTTCTGCTGATACCAGCATAGGAGAGAGTTTATCCCAACCCACAATTACAGCAGCCCAGGTAAGCAGAGAGCTGAGGAGACTTTGTGCCAGCAAAGCAGCGGGTCCAGATAGAGTATCGCCACGACTGCTGAAGGCCTGTGCGTTGGAGCTAGGGAGTCCTGTACAGAGCATCTTCAACCTGTGCCTGGACCAGGGGAGAGTCCCGAGGCTTTGGAAAACATCTTGCATCACCTCAGTCCCACAGGTATCACATCCTAGTGAGCTGAATGACTTCTGGCCTGTCGCTCTGATGTCGCATGTGATGAAAACCATGGAGCGGCTGCTACTTCACCACCTGAGGCCACAGGTCCGTCACGCCCTTGACTCTCTGCAGTTCACATACCAGAAAAAGGTGGGAGCGGAGGATGCCATCATCTACATGCTACACCGATCCCTCTTCCACTTGGACAGAGGTAATGGTGCTGTAAGAATTATGTTTCTGGACTTCTCTAGCGCCTTCAACACCATCCAACCTCTGCTCCTTAGGGACAAGCTGACAGAGATGGGAGTAGATTCATACCTAGTGGCATGGATCGTGAACTATCTTAAAGACAGACCTTAGTATGTACGTCTCGGGAACTGCAGGTCTGACATTGTGATCAGCAACACAGGAGCACCACAGGGGACTGTACTTTCTCTGGTCCTGTTCAGCCTATATACATCGGACTTCAAATACAACTCGGAGTCCTGCCACGTGCAAAAGTTCACTGACGACACTGCTATCGTGGGCTGCATCAGGAGTGGGCAGGAGGAGGAGTATAGGGACCTAATCAAGGACTTTGTTAAATGGTGCGACTCAAACCACCTACACCTGAACACCAGCAAAACCAAGGAGCTGGTGGTGGATTTTAGGAGGCCCAGGCCCCTCATGGTCCCCGTGATCATCAGAAGTGACTGTGTGCAGAGGGTGCAGACCTATAAATACCTGGGAGTGCAGCTGGATGATAAATTGGACTGGACTGCCAATACTGATGCTCTGTGTAATAAAGGACAGAGCCAACTATACTTCCTTAGAAGGTGGTGTCCTTCAATATCTGCAATAAGATGCTGCAGATGTTCTATCAGACGGTTGTGGCGAGCGCCATCTTGTACGCGGTGGTGTGCTGATGAGGCAGCATAAAGAAGAGGGACGCCTCATGCCTTGACAAACTGGTGAGGAAGGCAGGCTCTATTGTAGGCACGGAGCTGGACAGTTTGATATCCGTGGCAGAGCAACGGGCACTGAGCAGGCTCCTGCCAATAATGGAGAATCCACTGCATCCACTAAACAGTGTCATCTCCAGACAGAGGAGCAGCTTCAGCGACAGACTACTGTCACTTTCCTGCTCCACTGACAGACTGAGGAGATCGTTCCTCCCCCACACTATGCGACTCTTCAATACCACCCGGAGGGTAAACGTTAACATTATTCAAAGTTATTGTCTGTCTGTATACCTGCATTGTTATCACTCTTTAATTTAATATTTTCTTTATCAGTATGCTACTGCTGGAGTATGTGAATTTCCCCATGGGATTAATAAAGTATCTATCTATCTATCTATCTATCTATCTATCTATCTATCTATCTATCTATCTATCTATCTATCTATCTATCTATCTATCTATCTATCTATCTATCTATCTATCTATCTATCTATCTGACTTCACACTGAAAATATTGAAACATTTACTTCATTGGTGCTTACATTGTAATAAAAACTACTTCCAAGTACACTATAAACTAACATTACTCATAGGTCATACAGTTGACGTGACTGGAAAAGACAGAAAGCAGATCTGAAATGAACTTGAACAACTGATTTAGGAAAATGTATTGTAGTCTCTGATGATTACCAATTTTTTTTTTTTTTGTTGCCTAGGGAATTGTTTGTTTAGCTATGCCTTAATCCAAGGTAACAGAACATAATATTCATCAATTGACTTAATCCAAATACTGGTCATAAGAGGTGTCGCTGCCGAGATATAGGTGTGGTCAAACACGGGTAAAACACGTGCCGAAAGAAATTTCAAAGTCCATAAGTTCATTTTAAAAATATTTAGTGAAAGTTAAAAGCAAATAATCCACATAAGAATAAAAGAAAAAATAGTTACACACATAGAATAAAAGGCAAAAAAGGGGAAAAATGTATCTCCTATAAACTTCTTGAAAAACTTTAGTTATTTCTATACTTAAAGGTTCTTAATTTCTTCTTCTCTACTTAAAGGTTCTGTACTTCTTCTCTACTTAAAGATTCTTAGCTTCTTCTTCTGCACGCTTTAAACGTACGCCACAGCACATAAATTAAGTGCTGTTTTCTTACATACAGTATTTACTTCACACACTCAAAAGGCCCATAGGCTGGTTGGCACATAGGCATGTGCCCAGGCACGGTTTACAACCTTATGCCTTCCACACCTTACTCATGGCAAGGCTGTCACTAACTAACTGAAGAATAATGTTTACTCCAAGCTGTTAGAAATGGCAAGAATATACCAATACAATTCTATTTATGGGGGTTATAGGAACCTACCATAGATTATGCATTGTCATCTAGTAAATATTCATGAATCTTATAGAATTAGGAAAATGGCTCTTACAAGAGGCCTTAGACAATTTCTTGATGCAAGGCAGGAAATAGCCCTAGAAAGGCCACCTGTTAATCTAAAGTGAATGTTTTTAAAATGGGGGAGTAAAAATGAAATACAGGAAGAAAAAAAATAATCAAATAAACAGTGGGGTGAAGATGCCAATCCCAGACAGACAACAATTGGGTATGTGACTCCATCTGAGGATGCCAGATTCGTGAGACAACAGTGCTTACCACTGTGCAGACCCTTTATGCCCAGTGATTTATAAATATTTATACATAGAATATACAGTATGTGAGTGATTACACCATACAAAGTTAACAAGCAAAAGAGAATAAAATGTAAAGGGTTAAAAGTGTAGTACTAAAGTTAGTCCCATGGCTGGATGAAAACTAGGACTAAATCAGAACTAAAGTTACTTGAAGGAGGACAGCAAAGAGAAAAAAAAAATCTTTTACAGTTCCAATCATGCCCAAAATTCCAAGTTTCCTCTCTGGAATGTTAAAAGTCAACAAATGGATGACTGACACTTCTTCTATAACTCTTACACTGATGTACTGATGGTGCCTTACTTCTTTATTAAGTCTTTTTTTCAGTTGACTATATACTTTTTCATCTCATCATTTTTACCTTTGTAAGCTCTTTTTAGGGTCTATATTCCTGTACATGTATTTCAGTGGTCTTGCTTTTCTGTTTGTTATCTTACTGCTTTATATTTTATTATTTTGTGCTATGTAATTTTATATAAGATAAAGATGGATTCTTTCATCACTTGATTAAATATTGTTGTAGCAGAGGTGTGTTGACTGTTGAGGTAGCTTTTTGTTACTTTCCTGTTAAGATGGCGAACAGTTTGCACTGAACAATGTCCAAAAAAAGCTCATTATTTGAGGAATCCGTAAAGAAAATCTTTTAAAAACATTCTTCATCATGTTTACTTAATCTCTTAAAAAAGCCCCCATATCAAAAAAATAAATAAATAAAACAAAAGCTTTCAGACACATCAATCAGAGTTCATCAAATGAAAAATAACACGTCTGTTGAAATCAGTAAAGAAAAACACACACACACACACAAAAGAGCCTCTTCTTGAGAGCCCTATTGGAATGAAACCCTTTTTGGCACACTGTAAATGGAGTTGTGTACCCATGATTTAGAACACATAAACCTTTGTTCTTGTCAGAAGAGAAATTTCACTTTTTACTTTCTTGTATATGAAGTATTGGGAAAGCATTGTAATCGTCCAAAAATTCGACCTCAAGATTTTGATGAATCTCAACATTTTAGACCTCCCAGAGCCCGATTTACTACTTCGTAGGGAAAGTATTGCAATCATCCAAAAATTTGATTTCAATATTTTGATGAATCTCGACGTTTTAAACCTCCCTGAGTCCGAAAATACCATTTTTGGAATTATGTCTATGTGTCTATCTGTGTGTGTGTGTGTGTATGTGTGTGTGTGTGTGTGTGTGTGTGTGTGTATGTAAACACGATAACTTGAGTACACTTTCAGTTAGGTCAACCAGATTTTGCATATGAATATTAGGTACAAAACGTAAATTTCTACCAACTTTTGGGCGATTTATGCTAACCAGAAGTGGTACTTTTTCATTCATGCAGCTGCAGAGTCTGATTTATTCAACTTTACTTTTATAATAATTTTCAATATATTATTAATTTGATTTGATTTGTTGTTGATGGTTCTTTAATTAACATAATGTAAAAATCTAATCATTGTCTTGCGGTTTACTCCTCAAATATCTGAGTATACAAGAAAGTCTAGTGGAGACCACTCCCGATTTTTGTTAAATAGTTCTTGAAGTAAACAAAGAACATTGCAGAAGCAGCAATATACTTAATTTGTATCCACCACTGGTATTTACTGATACTATAAATTATTACAAATAGTAAATCTATTATTTTAGGTCTAAAACATACAGGTTTACAGTTGGAAAAAGACATGCAGGTTATGATTATTGCGATAGCTTAATTAACTCAATAGCCTTACTAACTTTATTAACTCAAAAGAATGTCACGATGGCACAATGCACTTAGGTACAATCTTGTAAGTGCTCAAATTGTCGCCCTTCATTACTTGCATATTCTTGTAGTCTTGTAGTTATTCTTGCTAATAACAATAATAAGAAGAAGAAGACGACAAATAAGAAGATAAATAATGAAATAAATAATATAATAATAAATTAATAATGCAAGAATAAACACTGTGTTTATCCTTGTAAACCTGTAAACTGTAAACCTACTTTTGCTCACTTTTGTATTTTTTGTGGATCATACTCTCTGGGACATTCTCTCAGGGTGAGTTTGTGAAGTTCTAACAGTGGCAAACTTTATTTAACCAATACAAACTCACATATTTTTCTGCCCTGGTATTTACAACTATATTGTTTTTTAACAACAACATCCATAGGCTTACTAAGTTACCCTAGTTCATGAAAGGTACACAGGATGCACATTTTCGTTTCAACCAATTTCAGGACTAGAAGCTAATAGTTGCTCATTATGATAAATGTAATATAACTATAAGGTGTGTTTAGTATTCAGAATTTCCACTGTGGCAGCAACTTGAGCTGAAAGGATACACAACACCTGAACAAACTTATCAGGAAAGACCACTCTATCACAGGGCTAACCCTGGACGCACTGGAAGCTGTTATAATAAAGACGATGGTAGCAAAACAGGATGGCACCATGAAAAATCTCCTTCATCCCCTCCAGTATGCATTCTCTTGGAGGAGTTTTAGCCACAGGCTCATTCCTCCTTGGTGTGCTAAGAATCGCTTCTGTGGATCTTTTGTGCTGGCTACTATCAGATAGTTTAATGCTTCCTCCTGACATCCCCTACTAAACTCTTAAACTCTTAAGACTCTTGATTATAAGTCAGCAATTCGTACCGCTACACCACGGAAACTGTTGTATCATCCTTGAACCTTTTGTGAAAGTGTTTATTTGATCTTTGCACTTCAGGCTTTACACATTATATAGTTTATGTCTACATTTAGTCATTTATTACTAAATTATGAAAGACGTTTCTGTTTTAACAATGTGTTTACACAGATGATTGTAGAAACGGAACACACATGAAATGCATGTGTTCCAAATAATGATCTATTATTACCATTCTAAAACTCCAGCACTTCACTCCCAGATAATGAAGACTGGAACAGGGAGAACTTTGTGGCTGTTCTATGGCGGTGGGGGGATGGAATAGTAGGCTGCTTGTCTTGATCAGCACATTTACAAGACAAAAGACGCTGATGGAGAAGTGCAAATGGATTTAAGGTGAGCCAGATTTACGAGTTTTTTCATAGGCTTTGGTAATTCTAGTGTTAAGTTCATCTTGTTATTTCTGCACAAAATACATTCATTTATCTATCTATTGATTGTATTATTAGACCTGTAAGTCTTTATCTTTGTTTCCTATGGTTCTGCTGTTGTATCCATCTACATTTTCCTTTGAGATTAATAAAGTTTATCTAATCTAACCTAATCAAATTAAAACTATTGGAACACATCAAGGTTAAGTGTCTTGGTTAGAGTTACAAAATGAGTGGTGAAGGGAACCAACCAGACAGCCTCAGGCTTTAAACTTCAAAGGTTTGGCTACTACATCATATTGCTGGGACAAGCGGTCTAACTAAATGAGGACTGCAAATAATGGCAAGAACTGAGTGCAAATTTAGAAACTGTGGGTTGTCAGCTTCTGCCATTCTTTTACACTAACAGTTGGGTTCATCCTATTTACTGCCAAACTAAGATAATAGCCCAGAAAATGTTTCACACATCAAATGAGCAGAATCAGCTCTAATATAACTGAGCACTCGGACAAACGTGATTCCTCATATAAACTTCATATACGTCTGCTAAGGAGTTTGATAGGTAAACAAATAAGCGTGTGTTATTTCTTTCACAAGTGCAGTTATTCATAGCTTGGTTTCACTGATGCCATGGAGGACATTCCTTATGACACTGTTAACCTTAGAATTCAAAACTGATTTATGTTATTAAAGAAACAGACATGCTTTGATCCCTATAAAGGTGACACATGCTTTCTGAAATGTTTAATATAAAATTGTCAGTTATTTAATATATTAAACAACTCAACACAGATGGTTCACCTTTGTGGCTCAAAATAATAAACTAAAGCCACAGAGAGAGGCAGAGCTTGAACTTATGATATCTATCACATAGCTGGTTTGCTCCCTACTGTCACCCGAGAGCGCTTACTACTATCGCAGAGCAATTAATAGGAAAAGACATTCTGACCTGGAAAGTGAACGTTATCATAATCACAGTGGCCAGTGTTTAACCTGGCTTGAAACACCTTATGTAATGGATTTATTTTTTTTTATCTTTGAGAAACAGACAAGCAAATCTGTTTTCTAGCAGCACAATGATGGTATTATTTGCTGCAAATAACTTTAGAGTTGCATTAGTTTTTGCAACATCTTAGAGTAACACTTTCTTGTGTGAGGGCTTTTTTCTAATTATAAGGTTAAAAAAAATAAACTGATAGCACATTCCATGGCATGAAGTGCTAAAGATGCTGCTTCATAGCTTAAGATCTTCCCACACCAGAAAGATTTTAAGTATAGATTATGACCTCTAAGCTTACAAGATGTGAGTGTGTGCTTGAGTGGCACCATGTTGAGGCTGCCTCCTCCCTTTGGTCCAGTACTGTAGTGATTGACTTTGGCCTGGAAGGTCAAGGTGTTGAAAGCAGATATTAAGATACAGTATTTAGGCTTTTTTGACACTTCTGGATTTTTTCTTCCATGAGGTATCATTGACAGGTAAACTCTCTTTCAGCTGTTCTAAAAGGACAGACTTGCAACAGTTTATCTTCTGAGGTGACAAGATTGAAGTGTTTAAAATTATGAAGGAAAATAGTACAGTGGATCGAGACTGTTATTTTAAAATGAGTTCATCAAGAACACGGGAACACAATTGGAAACTTGTTAAGGGTAAATTTCAGGCAAACATTTGTAAGTTTTTCTTTACACAAAAAACGATAGACACTTGGAATAAGCTACCAAGTAGTGTGGTAGACAGTAAGAATTTAGGGACTTTCAAAACTAGACAATGCTTTTTTAGAAGAATTAGGTGGATAGGACTGGCAAGCTTTGTTGGGCTGAATGGCCTGCTCTCATCTAGATTGTTCTAATGTTCTGTAGTGTCCCTCTGTGTTAGAAATGTAAACAAAAATATCCTTGGCTGAGTTTCAACAGGTCTCTCAATGATGAAACATAGTCAAGAAAATGGATCCAAGCAATCAAAAGATATAAAGGACCAAGTTTATTATAGAACATATGAAACGTTTGACAAAGAGAGAAGACCATTCAGTCCATCAGGCTTGTTTGTTTATCAGATAGCTAAGCAATTTCAATACCCTATCCAGGTACTTCTTAAAGGTTGTCAAGGTTTCTGCTTCAATCACATATCTAAGTAGTTTGTCCTAGATTTCCACAACTCTTTTGATTAAAAGAGTGCTTCCTGCCTTCAGTCTTAAATGCACTGCCCCTTTATTTCCACTGATGTCCTCAAGTACATGATTCACACTTATGCTGAAAAAATTCTGTGGGGTCTAATTTATCAATGCCTTTGAAGATTTTGAAGACTAAACACATATAATTCTCCAAGTTTGTCAGAGTACAACATGTCCTTAAGTCCTAAGATGCACCAGGTTTCTCTCTTCTGCATAGCTATGTCTTTTATGTAGTATGGTGATCAGAACTCCACACAATGTGCAAGATGTAGCCTCATTGGTGCATTAAATAGTTTGAGCATAACATTCTTCGATTTATGTGGAACCGTTTTTTTGATTTAACCTAACTTTTTTTTTTGCCTTCTGCACATCATTTAGACAATGAAAAAATGCTGGCAAATAGCATTATATTATTTAAAATTGTATAAAGTTTAAGTAGACTCCTTCCTATGTATGAAAAGCATTATCGATTAGTAAATAGTTCAATTGTATTTCTTCTTTAAAGTTTATAAAATCACTCAAAATGGGCTCCCAAACAGCAGAATGCCCATTCCTTCAAACACTTTCTAGGCTGGTCAATTTCTGGGTTGCATGAGACTAAAAGAGGACACTCTTTAATTCTTAGGAGACTGTGTTCCTTTAATATGGGTAGTGATGTTCTTTACACATTCTGTAACTTTATGATCGCTAGTGCAATTTCTATGCTGTAGTGTGCTGAGGCAGTAACATCACTTCAAGACAGGCCCACCAAATCAGAAAGCTAATTAAAAGAGCAAGCTCAGCTACAGGATGCACTGTCGACCCCCTGAAGATAGTGAAAGAACTAATGGCCATTATGAACAATGCTACACATTCTCTGTGTCAAGTACTATCATTAAGTATTTCTAGTCAACGAATTATTAAACAGAAGTATGTCAAGAAATACTACTGGGGCTCCTTCCCAGCTACACCAATATGCCCTTAAAATGCCTCAATGTGACTGCTCTTTCATCATTTGACTAATCAGAAGTTTTCTTTTTCTTTTTTGTAATTCTTTTGTGTGCTTGTGGTGAGCTGTTGTTACTTGTTGTAAAATTTCTATATTTCTGTAAAAGCTAAATCTTTGCTTGGTACAAATAAAGCTCTATCTATCTATCTATCTATCTATCTATCTATCTATCTATCTATCTATCTATCTATCTATCTATCTATCTATCTATCTATCTATCTATCTATCTATCTATCTATCTATCACCAGGTATTCCATGCTTCTCCTCTGCATTTGCTAAGTACTCTGAGGGCACTTCTGTAGATGCTGCAGTTCTGTAGAGCCTCCAGCATCTGCCCTACAGGATGTGATCAATCTCCTTCACTGCACCACTAGTATTGGAGTACCAAGTCCAATGATGCGAATCAGGGCACTGGAACCAGAATCCAGTGATCTGCAGCCCCTGACCTTTTGCAAATTCAAGGAACTTTTGCCAGACCCATGGGGACCAGCACAATCCTCATAACCTGCCCTGTCAGTACTAGTGGTTATATTGAAATCACCCATGACCAGAGAAGTGTCACCTCACAGGCACCCATCAATCACTGAGCACAGTTGCGAATAAAATGTCTCCCCAATGGAGACATCACTCACCACATGGTCAGAGCATACACTGAGACAACAGACAAGGCACCCAGAGAGTGCCTTAATCTGAGTCTCATAATACACTCCTTGAAAGGAATGACATTGGACACCATGGGAATGAGCCGATCTGCTACAGCAATTCCCTTAGTATGACAGCCATGAGAACGACCAGACCAATAAAAGTTGTACCCATCTAGTGACCTGACCAGTCCCAGGTCTGAGCACCTCAGAGAATGCCACCACTGAACTGCTCCTCTGACAGCAGAGGAAGATGATCATCATGCCGGAGAGACAAGTTGTTGCACACACCGACCCAGATAGGCCACCTCAAATTGGGACCCGAGTGCTGCCATGTAGCAGGAGATGCCATCTGGCAGATGAGGCTCCCAAGTGCTTTACCCCATCCCCTTCATAATGTGAGCGCAGCAGAGAGGGGTCCTGTCTGTCGTTTCTGAGCTCCAAGAAGTTTTTACAGTGGCTGGGGTGCCAATCCTGCCACCAACCCTCAAGTTTTCCCTGTTATTTGTCTACAATGCCGGACTAATCAGCAACAGAAAAATCCTCATAAGAAATTTAATACAACCCGTACAAAAGTGCTCAAAGGTTTAAAGTGTAAAGATGAGATTATACAGCACAGGACAATTGTTGCATTACTGTGGAAACTAAAACTAATGAAGGCATTTGCAAATGTATAACATTATCAAACCCATAAATGTAATTTCTACCAAACAGTGTCATCAATATAATTGTAAATAGGAACAAATTTACAACTTTAAACAATTTTGCTATACAGTGATTTACAAAAAAACCTTTATGCCTATTTTTACCATAAGCTTTCCTTTTTTTTAATCAGTATTGCATTTTGTTGATTGCTTTCATTAATCTTGTGTGCCAACACAAGCAGCCTATTAAGATAGTTTGCTGACTAGGTGGGCACACAACATCCTTAAAAGTCCTGTGAGATAGTGAATTAATTTTTATTTTTTGTCTCTAGAAGTAAATTAACAACCAGAACATATTACAGTGATAAGACTGGATAATATGTCTATAAACTAAGAAGCAGCATTATTTTAATAGCTGGATCCACACGATGCTGGATTGCGTCTGCAATGATCTTATTCTTACTGTGCATATTAAGGTAATTGATTTTTCCAGTCATGGCCTTTTCTGTTTTTTAAGATTGGGCCTTCCAGCTGCAACAAATATCTATATCTTAACCTTCTGTTATTTTTCTCTTAACTATAATTCTTACTAGAGCTTTTTTCTGACCTAAATCTATGTTTGTTACCTTGGTTACCAAATCTCTTGCTTCTTCTTTCACGTCATTATTCTGCAAGTCCCCCCCGCCAAAAAAAAATCAAGCCTGACCTATTGTTTTTATACATTTTTTCCACACGTCTGAATCACCCTTCCTCTGCCTCATGAAAACGATTTGCATCCCATGGGGGAGAAGTAGTAGCCCTGCCCAACTGCTGATTATTTAATACCCTCTCTTGTGTTTATGGGGCAGTTACTGGTTATAGACACTTGTAAGTGCATCCCATCCAAATGAAATTAATCCAAACACAGACGCTGCAGCTTTACTTAACTGCCAGCTGTAAAATCCAGGACTTTGTTCATTTGTTTATCTCCATAGGAATCCAACATAGCTTTGCACGTTTGTAAATAAAAAAAACAACTGCATATAATATATTATATGATTTTTACAATTAGCCTATTTTAATGACAACTGTTACATCAGAAATCTTAACCATATTCACTAGGGATAATAATTCACATCCTCCAGGCTGAAGTACAATATAGATATTAGTTATTCTGGCTGGCAGACTTCCAGTCCACAAATACTTCACAGAATACCCTTGATAGCTAGCTTTGCGGGTTCTAATCAATACCACTTTCCATAGTTTTTAGAGAAAAAAAGATAGCTTGACTAGAAGTAAAATATATATAACTGAACAATTCTATTGATGTTCCTACCCCACTGACATACAGATTTGTTTGAATCCACACAATGCAATTATTAACCTCAGAAGTTTATCCCTTCCTTTTCAAGAGAAAGCTTTTAAACATACTGAACATGTTCAGTGACTGTGTCTGAATGATTAAGTATTTCAAGTGGTTCATTGTCAATGGCTCAGTTTTATCTGTTGATTATTTATTTATTCTGTTTATTTCAAAAATGGCAAAACAAAAAGGAGTTACCTTAGGAAACCTGCATTACTATGACATTCATACAGGAAAACTTTTTCTCCAGTGCTGGCATTGCCATATTTTCCAGCTTATGCTTGTCTATCATTTACTTACTTATAATGACTCCACTCTTAGAGCTGCTTCTAGCCTTACACAACTTACATATTAGTTACTGGCTTTCTGCTGCTCAAAGGTTCAAAAAATCAAAAGAACGGTAAATTTATTAATATACTGCTAATTTTACCTGACCTTTCTGCTTCTTATGGAGAAGTATTTAAAGGAGACACTGGGCAAACAAATTTGGAGTAACACAGAAACGTTCCCATATTCCTTTTTATCACCAGCTAGGAAGAGCTCAACCTGGAAGAATACCGTGGCCGCATCTCTGATGCCTCTCTTTCTACACCCCTCTTCTTAAGAGGTTCATTTATAAAGAAAACATATATGTCGTGTCACACACGTGCACATGGAAGACAATTTCAGGTCTTGTCTACTGGTAATTACACTCCAAGCCAGGGGGTGGCACTGTCACTTAATGTTTTTTCTCTTTCTCCCTCTGCAGAATACATGATTGACAGAAAAACTACCAATGACGTCACTTCCATCTTCCAGCCTCCAGAACCCACCCCTTCTGCCTTATTCCCCCTGAAAACGAGCTTCACCACTGTCTTGGATTCAGTCATAAAGAGACTCTGAGCAAGACAACTCTGCACCTATTGCATGATTTTTTTTCTCAACTTTGATTTCTCAATTATACAGGGATCTCCTAGGCACCTCAAATCTTTATGATTTGTTGTCTTCTTATTTACAGTGGAAACAACTGAAATATCACAGCTTTGTAAGGCACCCAGGACAAAGGTGTCTGACAAATACACAATATTAAGAATAATTGGAGAAAAAGTTATTTATATCTGTTTTACAGTCCTAGAGTCCAAAATACACATTTCACATTTTCATTAGGCAATTGATGCTCTGTTGTTTAAGGTAAGCTCATCCAACACTGAATTCAGCTATTTTCACAAATGTTTAAAAGGCATATTGGATAGTTCAAAGTATGCTCTGTGATTCTGTATCTATTTTTGTTTTAAATCTTTTACTATTTTTTAACATTATTTAAATAGGGTGACCTTGTGACACAATGGTTAGCAATGTTTTTTTACAACCCCAGGGTTCTGGGATCAAATCCCAGCTCGAGAGCACAGTCTATGAAGAGTTTGCACGTTCTCCCAATACCTGCATGGGGCTTCCTCAAGGTACTCCCTTCTCATCCCACATCCCAATCTAGTGCAGGTTAAGTATTTGAGAGATTCAAATTATGCCTGATATAAATTAGTATGGCTATGTGCATAATTGTGTCTTGTGATAGATGGTTATCCCATCCAGAGTCGGCTCCTATTTTGCACCAATGTTTTGCTGATAAAGGCAATGTATCCAAATTAATCCAAGCTGTATAAGATACTAGCTGTCACCCGCGGTTTCGCCCACATAGTAGTGAAACAGGACTGTGAGGACAGTGAGGAGGGCCCTGCCCGGCTCTCTACTCCTGACGTCACGCTTCGCCCTCCTCTCGGCTCGCAGCCTCTGTGTTGGATTAGTGCAAATATATCGCTCCTGCAAGCGAACTGCGATACTCAGCATGATGAGAGTAGCTGCAAAATCAACAGCAATGTTCGAGCAAATTATAGAAAAAAAACAGATCTAAATCCGTTAAGTGGTTCTCTTGTGAAAAGCAGGCTGACAGACAGACAGACAGACATTGGATGTTATATATAGAGAGATGTATTAAACATACAGTATACCTGGATTGGCAATAAAATACATTATTTCCCCAAAAAAAGTTACTTTTCATATACTAGAGAGAAAAGGAGATGATTATATAGAAAGTCTATTCAATAAAAATTACATTTTTTTCACTAAATGGAATTAAAATTTGTACATATGAAATAAAAATTATATGAACATATTCTAAAACTTTCAAACCCACTTTATTCTATTAAGGATCACAGGAAGCTGGAAATGATCCAGGCTGTTCTGGGCACAAGGCAGGAATCATCCCTGGGTAAGGCACAAGTCCATCAAGAGAGTACTGCGCATGTGCACTGGCACACTCATACTGGGACAGAATCATAAGCACATCTTTCAAAATGTAAAAAGGAAAGACAGAATAACCAAAAGAAAGCACACACGGACACATGAAGAGTGTACAATATCCACATATGCCAGGACCGCATTTGAAGTTCAAGACCAAGATGCTGGATCTGTGAAGCAGCAAAGTTAACCACTGCACTACTGTGCTGTCCTAAAGCACATGCTTAGCATATTGGTCTTAGAAAAACATCTTTATATTGGGCACCTCAATGGCACAATGGGTAATGCTTTTGTTTCACAGCTTCAGGGACCTGCACAGCTGGTCACTGTTTGTGTAAAGTTGCACATCCTCTTTGCACCTACTTGGGTTTTGTCCAAGAGCTTCTGTTTCCTAAATTATGTGAAAGACGAGAATGTTAGGCTAACTAGCTCAGCAAGAGTGATTGTGAGTAAATGTGTTAATATTCCCTACACGTTTATGTGTTACATAAAATGTAAAATGTGCTAACATGCCCTAGGGGCTATCAACCACCACTGTTTTGCACCCAGCAAAGCTTCTGGCCGATAATCCCACAAAAGAGTTTACTGGCATGCATGTTCTTTAATCAAACAAAGTGGCTATCTATGGATTGTGTTCCTTCAAAGGGCCTGGCCATGAGTGGCATCAATGAAAGATTCCATTGTGGATACTGTGGAAGGAAAACTCATAACCAGAAATCAGTAATGATGTTTTCCTTCTGCAGACCTGCCTAAACATCATGAAAATATCTGGGTGGATCAAATAAGGTTTGCTCAAACATATTATTTCTACTGCATTTGTTAGCCTATAACCACTGCCATTTTGCAGAAATCATGTCAGGACTTTCTTACCCTCATGCCATACAGCATCACCTAGATCAAAATTCCCATTCCCATGAATAAATCTCTGGCAAACAGTGATGTCAGTAATAGATTATTAAAATGCTTCTCTAATTACATCAAAGACCCTAATGGGTGCCACGACCATACACCCAAAACAAATATGATTTAGCACCATAACTAACACTTTGTTTTGGTATCTCTTCACCCTTCCTTTAACACAATTCTCTAAGAACTGTGATTCACGAGATAAACAATATGTTTTCAAGTCCTCTGGTGTCCAACGTTGGCCTTCCTTAGCTCAATGTAACTCTACCTTCTTGTGGAACACAGTCTGGTCATTGCTTCCCATTCCATGTTCTTGACATGGCATTCTGATATGCCTCTTTTGCCACCACCACTATGAAAATGTGTCAGATACTTGAATGCAGATATCATGCAACCCTTCATCAATGTCCTGTTTGTGAATACAAGAAAGCCAATGATTTTTTCCCTGAGATAATACTGGTGAAGCTATCATGTACAGTCGGAGCTATAGTTGTAATGGTAGTAGTAGTTTTACATGTACATGTACATGTACAAGAATCCCAGCAAGGTTGCTGTTCTGATTAACAATGCAACATTCACAGGCACGTACTGTAAGCCTTTTGTATTGCTCATTGCTTTTTTAAATGGAATATGTACACAACCTGTTGGTCCTTGCCTGTTTGCTTTTATAGTACTGTCTAGTGACTGAGCATTCAGTTAATTAAAAAAGGCAGGTGTACATAATCAAATGGCCACCCAGTGTATAACATATGCTGCAACATAAGTTTTTAAAATGAGCAACAAATAATGGTAGAGAAAACAAGTACTATAATATGTGATGACAGAATAACACCATCTCATTTCCCATCTTATTACTCAGATCCTAGTAAGCATAACCAAACTCTAGTCAGCAATATGGAAGTCAATCCTGTTAATAGGAAAGTTTTAAAAATGTTTTTGATTGCAAGGTCCAAGTATGTTTCCATTGGTAATATTCTACCTAATAAAGATGTATTTCAGGAATAAATCTGGTACACATCGTATATCTTGGCTGAATAACACTGATTACTCCGTTACACTGAATGACAAATAAAAAGAGATTGACTTTGACTACAATTAAACCGTTATGCGATCAGCACATATGCACAGTTATTTACAGCTCACCCTGCGCTCAATTAGTCCTTCTTTCTCCAGCTGTCAGTGCATGACTGTAATTGAAAAAGTCTGTATATATGCTTAACAGATGTGTAATGTGCATGTCGCTATTACATCCGTAATTCTTTCTCAGAGCTTCCGATTATCTCAGATCTCTGCAGCTTCAACATAAATTACCCATTATGCAATATATGATTTGAAATATTCATCTGAAACTTTCCCTTATAACAAACACACACTCCGAGATTTAAACAAAACAAGGGCGCCTTAGAAATGATAACTAACATAATGCCAAGTTCTACTAGCTAAAGAAACAAACATGTTCTCTATGTACCTATGGATTGATGTAGCTTCATTTTATGCTGTGTTTTGTTGTTAAAAGCTGTTTTCAGTATCACAGGGAAATTGCATCTATTTACTAATTACAACTGAACAGGTTGTCTTTTGTTAAGGAAATCAAACAGAGTTTGTATTTCAGAATCTGTCGTAACAATGTCAGGTAACTCTTGGGTTGTACTATTAACAGCACCGATTTGACAAAGTACTGAGCTGGTTTAAACCTGTTGTTTCCAGTCTTAGCCATCTTCCTTCTAATTGATCTCATTGTTTAGCTAGCTGGTCTTTTTTTATTTTCTCTTATCCTGCATATAGAAAACAGAAATAACTTAAGATTTACATTCAAAGGAATTTAGAAATATCCATATTTTTAGAAATATCCATATTTTTCCATGGCACTTGCTTTGATTCTTTTTGGCTCGCAACACTCAAAACAAGACTTCCAGACCTCCACAGTTGTCTACTAATTATCATAAACTCTAGAAGAACCAGAATTGGGAAGAGGAGATCTATATAAAACCCACAATAACAAAACAGTGTTCCTTTATATTTAGAAATGTATTACAAAATATACCAAAACATGAACAAAGGAATCAAAAGAATATATGTAAAAGGCATACAAAGCCAGTTGGTAATCCAAAAATCTTAACCCTAGAAAAACTCAAACTCCATAAACAAGAGTCAGTAATAAAACATGAATTTACAGAAACAAAATTCAATCCAAAATACAGGTGAATAAAAGAAGTAATAACCACAATGGCATTGCAGAAGTTACAGGCATATAATGGCATGGGGGTAGTTAGAGTTTCAGGAGACTCCACCCCCTTAGGCTCAAAATATATAACACAATAAACATGACACTTTATTGCCATTTTCTTATTATTTTTCCATTATTCTGTAGAGTTTGCTCTCTTCATTGTATTCTATAATGACAATTACCAACAAGAGCAGACAAGGAGAAAAGTGTAAAGACTGAAACAGGCTAGAACCAGGAGATCAAAAAGGCGTGATCACTAAATCAAAAATAGATTAAAAAATTTGTAGTCAAAACTTCATAGTGAGAGGTCAAAACCAGAGTAACAAAATAAAATAACCCTAATTTTGAAAAACAAGATTTCAAGCTGCAACTCAGATGAGGAAATGAACTTTCGGCTGTCCTCAGAAGACATGTCCCTGGAAACATGGGCTATCCTAATGACAGGTGTTCAAAATAGTAGAGACCTCTAAAAAAACCAAGCTGAGGCCAAAATGGAAAAAAAAAGTTAAACATCTGTTAAAAGGAAATGAAAAATAAACTTCATAATTAAGTCCAGGACCTCAAAAAAAAAAGGAAAAACATAACAAACAAAACAAAAAAACAAAGAATTCTGAATCTTTGAGAAAAACACATACAAATAATTAAAGTTCCAAATCATAACAGCAAGACAAAAACATAGATTGATGACAATCTTGAGAGTTGAAATTTCAAAACTGTGTTTGCCATTTTTGTTTTTTTATAACATAGTAAACCTTTATGTGTGTTAAATGAAGATATTTTTTTATCTTGATTTTAAGATTTGATTTTCTCTATCATTATCATTATTAGGAATTTCATATCACCTTTCCAAGTGTTCTGGTTATTTAAGTTATTAGTAACTAATAATTACTAATACTATGCTAGTGGGTTTGATACTGAAGTAGCAGAAGCCTTTTCATTATTCAGTGTCGACTGCCTGGGTGTCTGCTTGGTTTGTTATTAATTGTCATTATTAGCATATAATTAAGAGAGCAAACTCCCAAAGGAACGAATTAATAAGAAAAAGATGAAAGAGAGTTAAGCAGTTAGAACTCTGGCAAAAATACAAATATTTCTAAATTTCTTATGAATGCATGCCACACTATATGGCAATTTTCTAAATGAAGAATAAGAGTAGGAAAATAAGCCTAATTAAACAGGTAGATCAGTGAAAAATAAAATGACTCAATAACTGTCAAACATATTGGAAGAAAAACCCAGTACTTGGGACTAGATACTGCTGGTTTAAACAATTTATGGGAGCACAATAATGGCATAAATAAGAGTATCGAATATTAATACATATCCCTGAAAAACACAGAGATCTCCACCAAGTTATTTTACTTCTTGGTGGTCCTTTACCTTGTGTCTTTGTCAAAACTGATTCCAAAGAATTCTGCATTTACTCTAGGCAAAAGCTATAGAAAGCACAGACAGACATAACATTATAATAAACTACCATTTGATCACCAGAAAGATAAATGAGAAACCCACAATGTCTGAACAAACTTATCAAGAAAGCCTGCACCATCCTGCATCATAGGATAAAGCCTGAACACACTGGAAGATGTTGCAGAAAAGAGGATGTTAGCAAAATTGAATATCATCATAAAAAATCCCCTCCTTCACCTCCAGGAGGCGCTCTCTTGGAGCACTTTTAGCCACAGGCTCATTCCACCACGGTGTGCTAAGAAACACCTCTGGGGGTCTTTTCCGCCCACTGCTATCAGGCAATTCTTCCACCCAAAGTACTTGTTAAGTTTATTTATTTATCGATTGATTGATTTGATGTATTATCTGTCCTGTAAGTCTGTATTATTGTTTTTTATGTATGCATTTTATTTGTATGCATTTGAATTTTCCCATAGAGATAATAAACTTTTATCAAATCTAATTAAGTCTAATATTTTGTCATCTTACAGTAGGTGCTGAGAAACACTTTATTCCCTAGAACTACCAACCTGTCCTATCAAACACATTGGAAGTGGTAGAAAGCAACTGAAAGATGAGAAATTACCAGGCATAAGCTTTTGGAGTTGAATTTTGCCTCACGGACTGAAGAAGGATATCACAATTCAACTTTATAATGGTAAATCAATTTATTGAATTATGTTCTTTTTCAGTATTGGTAAGGTTTTTATTGAAATCTTCTTTGTCACATTGAAGAATTGCTTCTTGCATTTAAGAAAAACAGAGAAGAATGAGCTTACACCCCTGCTCACTTTACAGTAGATTGTACCTTCAGACTACATGCCATCATACCATTCGGGAAATATGTCTTCATCAACTAAATTGCCAATGTTTAGTTCTATTAATGTTACAATTGAACCTATTCCAGACTTATCTTTGATGCAGTTGTCTCAATTAAAAGTTTTCCCGCATCCTTAACAGTATTTACCATAAATTCCAATAAAAGTGGCATTCAACCATTTAGTCAAAAAAAAACTCTGTACTAAAATCACTCCACTGATTCTTTTTCACTGTATTAATAAAGTGGCCCTGTATGTTTGAGCACAAGTATTTTAGCATTTCATAAGTTTTAGTTCTTTTAATTCACCTGCCACCTAGGTGAGATATATTGTACACATACTCGTGGGTGCAAATGCCCTTCCAACATAACTGACCACTCAAATTATTTTAGAATCAAATTATAATACAATAATTAAATAAAGTGGTGATAGCAACAAGTGATGTATTGAAATAAAATGTACGATTTTCCACTGAAAAGAGATATTTGTTTTAAAAAATGTTCTTTTTAAATAATACTTTATGTTTAGCTTGTCTTTCACTAAAAATTGTTATAAACAGTTTTCATTTTAGCTAATAACAGGATGAAAATGTAAAAGGATTTAATGCCAAAAATAAAATGTCCTGGAAATTTTTGCTTTTAGTCAGAAATGAAAATATGACTGACTGACAACAGGCATTTCAAGGTTAAAGGAATTAGCTGAATTAAACGAAAAACTCAATTTGTTAAGTACCGTTTTTACCTAAAAGAATGTATGTAGTGTGAGTTATTTAATTATTTATTTAAGTAAACGCAACAAAAATCACCGGATTTTCATTTATGTCAGCATATACAGGAATCCCATGTAACTCACAAAGTTTATAAAATCAAATTTTTCCAATTGTCGTGCCACCTAACCATTAAGAAACCAAACTAGGCAGCTTTCATACTAAACAATGCAAATTATTTTTGTATAGCATTCTTCACTGAGTGCAGTAGCAGAACGCTGGGGACAAAGCCTCAGGTGAAAGTGCAGGTACTGTTTATTCTAATTACTAAATACAGAATTAGTATTTAATGTGGTTGCCTATCCCAAGTCAGTTCTTCCCATTGCTTTATACAGTCATGATAAAATGCATGTGGCTGGTCACAAACGTGTACAATTTTATTGATGCAAAGTTCTTTGGAGCTGAGACGAGGATAACAAGCCTTCTGTTGGGTTTAGAGCTCTTGTGACTTACAATTATTTAACCTAGTCCTGTAACACTTCTTTCAAAATAGCCCCTAGGCTGATGTTGACTCAACTTTGTATGTTTATTGTTGTTTTGTATGTTTGGATAAAAGCATCTGGTAAATGAGTAAATGTAAATATAAATATAGGATACAAAAGACCTATGCTTAAAGACAGATTTCATTTGGTTCATTATGGTGCAGGCAAAAATAGAAGTAGCTATCACAAATCAAGCAATACAAAATCAAAGAGCAATTTATAACAAAAGTCCCAGACTAAGGTCATTGTCGTGAAATGGTAGCAAACAAAACCAAAAATTTCAGATAGACCATAAACACTAACTGCACTGGAAATTGTCAGTAGCCTTTTTAAATATACAAGAGGCAAGGTAATGGTTGTAAACAATTCAATAAAGGAAGCTTTAAAAAATCAGCTTTCTTTGAATTAACAGACAATGTGGATTGGAAATAAATACCACATTCTAGACCCTCCTTCAAATGTACTTTTATGCATAAAATTAAATACTGTATATACTCGCGTATAAGTCGGGTCTTGAAACCCAAAAAATCGATCATAAAATCAGACCCCGACTTCTTGCCTCCTCCAATTTCGCATCAGTTTCTCAGACGCATCGAAATTTGTTGCCACAGTGCCGTTTCCAATTTCTTTCGCCACTTCAGCGACTTTTAATTTAAAACCAGCTTAATATTTTCTTCTGATCGAATGGTCCATCGTAGATAAGGGATGTTATTACGATAAAGGTGTATGAGGGTGTGAGATACAAAAAACACAAATCAGTACAAACGTTGTTTCAGAACAGTTCGGGTATTACTTTGTGGTCACATAGGCACAATAGAGAGAGAGAGGTTAGGAGGACTTGCTGATACAGCGCATTGCCGCACCCACATAGAAAAAAAAGGTAGTGTGCTCCGTGGTTACTCTCTCAGATGGGTGTTAGCATACTGTATCATAATCTCTTGAACCAATAGCATGAGTTTTCCGCATTCGACTTACACGACCGACATTATAAAATACCAGAAATTATAATAATAATAATTCTTTGCATTTATATAGCGCTTTTCCCACTACTCAAAGCGCTCAGCAATGCAATTATACGTTAAAATCAACTCCCAAATTATCCGTGGAAAAACTTATCCGCAAGTATATATGGTAACTTTTCTGAAAAGTTACACCATCATTCCACCCTTCATAAACCTGGCTGCCACTAACTAGTAATATTATTATTATTATTATTATTATGGAAGAAAAAAATTTACTATACATAAAGTTTCCACAAAGGTAACCTGATTTCCATTGTTCACTTATTAAAAATAAACTAAACTGGAAAATTGCAAGCAACTATTGTTAGGATTGAGCTTAGTATGTCTCATGCTGTATATTTTATTTTATGCCATTTTGTGTATTTGTTTTTTATGGGTGATGCCACTATGGAGTGTTTGGTCACAATGACCCTGCATTTTTTACAGCATGTTAGGAACACACTGCACTAAGTGTGATGTTATTTCAGCCGTGTTATACAAGATTGACGCACTATTTTAAGGACATCTGGATTTTGTTTAAAAAAAAACTTGGTAAGGGACTTACTTTTTAATCAATTCAATTGCTTATAAAATCGTAAACTTTGTTTAGTTGTTCAATGAATTTCTTTTGCCTGTGAAGTTTGTGACTTTTTGTTACTGATCATTTTTCTTTATGCACTGACCTCTTCTTGGACTACAGTTTGATATTTCTTTAAAAGAAAAGCAAACACAGGACCTCTACCACCCTCCTTTCCTTGTCTGTGAAGCACTTCATGAGCCATGAGGGAAACTTAATCCAATTCAGGAACTATAGCCTATGCAGGGGGCATTTTGTGCAAGAATCAACCTAAAACATATTTATGGCATTAAAAATATATTAATTCAAGTGTTCATTTTGTTTTGTTTACTATGTTAAGCCTAATTTTTAATGAATTTATGTGCTGCTCAGTAATAATAAGCAAATCCCATGAGGTTTGCTTCACTGTGAGTTTGTTGAAATCATGGAAATGCATTAAAATTAATTGGAAAGGTGGAACTGAACTAATTTTGAGTGGTTTATAATGGTGCAATGGCCTTTTAAACACCCCTGAAGGCTGGGGGATTATCTGACAACCATGCTGGACCGATTGTAGACAAAAATGCGACCTGAGCTGTGAGGCAACTCTGCTTCAACGTGCCTCAAACAACAAACAATGCTGACAGAGTGATAACCACGAACAAAACACAACAAATGGGCACAAACTAGAATTAGTGAAAAAACAATATACGATTGAGCTCACAAGGTTCCAATGACTGGCTTGTTGCATTGTTTGTAGTCACATCTCTGGGGTGGAACTTCTTTTTGTTTCTGAACTATCTATACTGATACTTTACACTTTTTTTCTTCCATCAAGAAGATAGAATTGTCTTGTAAATAGTAGTACATCTTTCATTATTACTATTATTTCACAGGGTCGCATGTGTTTTCTGACTTAAAGGGGTCTCCTTTAAGGCTTGTTTTCACTTGTAACTGCTGCATGTGGCTAATTACTCATGCATTCGGCCGGCATACAAAATTAGCCATGTGGTGCAAGTGGGTGAGCACACAGAGATTAGTTTTGTATGCTTGGTGGCAGTACTCATGATAATCACTCTATGGTCAGCTATTGTACCCCTGAAATGGAAATACCGCAAGCTTTTGTTCAGTCTTTTTACATGGATGCAGTGTGCAAATCCAGCTAGAATACAGATCGTTTAGTGACAACATGCTTGCGCGAAGCAGATGGGGCAGCAACTTAAAATGTGGAATATGCTTACAGTACACGTGTGTGAAAATTCTGTGCATGGCTGCTACAGCTCTTTGATGTCATGCTGGTCTTGCAAAACATCATGGGGCACTGGGAAAAAGTGCTTCTCTAAGCTGGCCGCACATCGTATTTCCAGGAAAATATTCAGTGAACAAGATTACCAGCAAACACATCTGCAAAAACCACTTAGGCGAATATCATTGATCAAGACTACTGCTCATTAGTCTCTCAGGTAATGAATATGAACACCTTGCATGCTTATGGCTGTCTGTACACCTCACCCAGTTTGTTCTGAATAATCATGAAATAAAGACGTTAATGTGGACATTGTTAGGAATTCATTAGGTAACAGTCTCATTCCTTTTTTCTGTTTCCTGAATGTTATTAAATTTTAACTTCATTCTTAGAATATGTTTTGCTATAATGGCAATGTCATCAAACCATCATTTTGTATTTCTATTTTTCAGGGTGCTGCATATTCTTGTTAGAAACAGCATTCTTTGCCAACCACTTTGTGGTCGTCTGACTTGATGCATGATGTCAAGATGTTTCCAATATAAATGATGGTCACACATATATTACAGTGTAAGTTGCACCACTTAAAAGAAAACTACCGAGAAATTTGTGTTCAAGCAAGTCATAAAAATGTAATAGGAAAATAACACTGGCTTTGATTTTGTTTTGTTACAACTTTCGATTTTGATTAGATATCTCTTTCTGATACAAGATGTTATGAATCTCAGTGCAACAGACCTCTGCTACGATTCTGAAAGTTCCCTTGTCAAACAACTAAAGAAAACATTTACTTATCTCTGCAACAGTAATATTAAATCTAGTAGTTCGACTACTCCATCCAATTTGAACATAACAGACATTGGATGCACAATGAAATGAAATTTGTGAAAACAGATCTTTATTTAGATTCCCATGGACTGATGGAAATGTCTGGCTGGATTCAAATGAGTTTTTCTTCGAGTTTTCAGTGGTTAGAATGTCCTGTTGTTGTTGCTTAGGGAGGAGGGCTGAAGTGATAAACCACAGAGACTTGTGCCAGTCTAACTGTGAATTGCCTCAGCTGCAGTGCGTGTCCAGCACTGTCTGCCTCTGTTGTCCTACCTGTCACATCGCTTTGGCAGCTGACTGATGTGTAATATCTCCCAGATGTTTCTGAATAATTTGACAATTTTCACTGGCTGGCTGCTTTTGGGCTCTCCGGTTAGACAAGCTCTGAGAACTAAGCTGTCACATGTAAGCTTGTGTTCCACTCCTGGACTTACCCTGACAGTACTGTGACCAGTTCCATAAAATTTAGAATGGATGACATTTGCTTTACGAGTGCAGAATAATTTTTCAAATAGCAGAGAGAAGGAGAGTGGTCAGATCTAAGCAGAGTTTATTTAAACAAAAGTTGAAATTGCTATCAAGAAAAAAGCAATATGGGTAACAGATGAGGACAAACATGTCAAAGCAAACAAAACTTGGTTTGTGATGCCGGAGAAAAGGGTCATTCTTTTGTAAGAAACAAACAGCAGATGCTTTTCTGATCATGTGGTTCACTCTTTTAAAAATGGCAGCCATATTTTCATGGTTATAGCCCTAGACATTCCACTCAAGTAGGCCATGCTTCTAGAGATACTTGGTGTCATAAGCAACCCATTCTAAAATGAGAATTCTCAATAACATCACTAACATATGATTAAATAATGGTTTCAAATAAACAAAATAAAAAAAAATAAAAACAAAACAAAATTATGTCCCAAACTGCAATCATGATAGGCTTTAACAATTTTTAGGACAGAAGTCAGCCCATAAAATGCTCTTGTAGAGAATTCAATGGCTTTGGTAAAGCTTATGGCACTGCTGATTGAACTAGGCTGCCATCTCCAAAAGGCCTTAAACCCAGTGTGGAAATAACACGCCTTGACACAGAAAAAGGTTTGGGGCAGCCTCCCTGTATACTTGAAGTATGGCTGAAAAATGGGCAAAAAAAGGTAAATGAAAGGTTGTTACAGATACGAGTCCAAAACTGAACTGATTGGCAGAAGGAATATGGTGGATTTTAAAGTCAGACAGGGGAAATGACATCATCTGGACAAGAACCAGAAGTGGTGTAATCGGGCCCGGAACTGGAAGTGACGTCATTGGGCGCGGAACCGTAAGTGACATCATCGAGTCCAGGCAGAATTTCCCATGTTTGGTCAGCAGGGACAAAAGAAAAGATTAATGCACTCTCACATCCCCTGATTTTGCATGGAACTACCTTCTTTTTTGCCCTTTGAATCCTTTAGTTGACTCCCATGTTCACGTGTGTGACACCAGTAATTAAGTAAGATTCCATGTTTGAGAACTCTCCTGAATGCTAAGAGAGCATTCACCTGATTACCAACAGTGCTGGCTATCACTAGATAGTGTGCCACTAACAAATGGAAGGAATAACACCAGAAGTAGGTACTTTTAAATTTTAATAATACTGGTCACCCTTCTTGACAACAAAGTCACATATCTTTGTAGTTACATTCAGTGGCGGCAGGTATTGTTGTGTACTTAAAGTCTTCAATACTCTATTCTGAGCACAAGACAGAATTTCACTGTATCAAACTTTATGATACAAGATCTACCAATACCAAGTGTGGCATTGTATTGTGTATTGTATAGCATCACCACTTGACTGAAATGAAACACAATGGCAAGTGAAAATGTTTTTTATCAAAAGCAGTGGATTTAAAAATCAAATTGAAATATTAGAACTAAGGTATAACATAGCACATTTGACAGCAAATTGGCAGAACTGCTTTTAACTGTCTGTATACCAACGTTGTCAGCACACAACATATATATTACTGCACATAAGAGTGGGCTGAAACCACAGGTTAGGTGTTTCACAAACATATTTAATTTAGCGACAAGTACGATCAATCGCAAGATTCTTTTCATAAATGCACCACTGCATGTACAGACCTATTTTCAAATCAAACTCAATTGGGACTGACAGGGCACAGACATACTCTCAAACTGGGTAGAGTTCTCATGATATACTTAAAGGCCACTGCGATACAGCAATCTGCAGTTAATAAAATTGAATATGTTAATACTTAAGATTGTTTTATTTTAATAAACAAAAAAGTTTACAAAAACTGATTCAAATATATTTTGCAGTGTTTTGATTTATGAATGTCTAATAATACATAACACTAAACATGCAGTATATTTATTTTATGAAAATTTTATATCATTGAAATATTGTTTTGTGAAACTTGAATCACAATATAAATTGTATCATGGCCTAAGTATATTGTCTCAAGCCTTCTGTATTTATTACATTTGTTATAATAACAACAACAACAACATTTATTTATATAGCACATTTTCATACAAAAAGTAGCTCAAAGTGCTTTACATAATGAAGAGAAGAAAAATAAAAGACAAAATAAGAAATTAAAATAAGACAAAATTAATTAACATAGAAAGGAGTAAGGTCCGATGGCCAGGGTGGACAGAAAAAACAAAAAAAAACTCCAGAAGGCTGGAGAAAAAAATAAAATCTGTAGGGGTTCCAGGCCACGAGACCGCCCAGTCCCCTTTGGGCATTCTACCTAACATAAATGAAATAGTCTTCTTGGTAGTTCGGGTTTTTCACGGAGTCACTTGATGCTGATGGTCATACAGACTTCTGGCTTTTAATCCATCCATCATTGTTGGAACATCATGGTGCTTTGGGTAGATGGTGGTGGCGCACGCCACCACCAACAGGACACCGGAAAAGGAAACAGAAGAGAGAGTAGGGGTTAGTACAGATTTTGAATGAATAGTTATTATAATGAATTAGATATACAGAGTATCAGGATTAAATTACAGTGAAGTTATGAGAAGGCCATGTTAAAATAATGTGTTTTCAGTAGTTTTTTAAAGTGCTCCACTGTATTAGCCTGGCGAATTCCTACTGGCAGGCTATTCCAGATTTTAGGTGCATAACAGCAGAAGGCCGCCTCACCACTTCTTTTAAGTTTTGCTCTTGGAATTCTAAGGAGACACTCAGTTGAGGATCTGAGGTTACGATTTGGAATATAAGGTGTCAGACATTCCGATATATAAGCCGGGGTGAGATTATTTAAAGTTTTATAAACCATAAGCAGAATTTTAAAGTCAATTCTGAATGATATAGGTAACCAGTGTAGTGACATCAAAACTGGAGAAATGTATTCGGATTTTCTTTTCCTGGTAAGGATTCTAGCAGCTGCATTCTGCACTAGTTGCAAACGATTGATGTCTTTTTTGGGTAGTCCTGAGAGGAGTGCGTTACAGTAATCTAGCCGACTGAAAACAAACGCATGAACTAATTTCTCTGCATCTTTCGATGATATAAGAGGTCTAACTTTTGCTATGTTTCTTAGGTGAAAAAATGCTGTCCTAGTGATCTGATTAATATGCGATTTAAAATTCAGATTGCAATCAACGGTTACCCCTAAGCTTTTTACCTCCGATTTGACTTTTAATCCTAATGCATCCAGTTTATTTCTAATAGCCTCATTGTATCCATTATTGCCAATCACTAAGATTTCGGTTTTTTCTTTATTTAATTTGAGAAAGTTACTATTCATCCATTCTGAAATACAAGTTAGACATTGTGTTAGCGAATCAAGAGATTTGGGGTCATCAGGTGCTATTGATAAATACAGCTGTGTGTCATCAGCATAGCTGTGGTAGCTCACGTTGTGCCCTGAGATAATCTGACCTAATGGAAGCATGTAGATTGAGAAGAGCAGTGGACCCAGGATAGAGCCTTGTGGAACACCATATAGAATATCATGTGTCTTTGAGTTATAATTACCACAACTAACAAAGAATTTTCTCCCTGCCAGGTAGGATTCAAACCAATTTAAGACACTGCCAGAGAGGCCCACCCATTGACTAAGGCGATTCTTAAGAATATTATGATCAATGGTGTCAAATGCGGCACTCAGATCTAAGAGGATGAGAACAGATAAATGGCCTCTGTCTGCATTTACCCGCAAGTCATTTACTACTTTAACGAGTGCAGTTTCTGTGCTGTGATTTGTTCTAAAACCTGACTGAAATTTATCAAGAATAGCATGTTTATTGAGGTGCTCATTTAACTGTATAATGACTGCCTTTTCTAGAATTTTACTTAAGAAAGGCAGGTTAGAGATGGGTCTATAATTTTCAAGAGCAGAGGGATCGAGATTATTTTTCTTAAGTAGGGGTTTAACTACCGCAGTCTTAAGACAGTCTGGGAAGACCCCCGTATCTAAGGACGAATTTACTATGTCAAGAACATTATCACTAAGCACGCCCGATACTTCTTTGAAAAAATTTGTTGGTATTGGGTCAAGGGCACAGGTGGAGGGTTTTATTTGAGAAATTATTTTATGTAAATCAGGTAAATCTATCCTAGTGAAAGACTTTAATTTGTTTATTATGGGGTACTGGGGTTTAGGAGGATCCTTAGTATTGGGGAGATATACTATGTTATTTCTAATATCATTAATTTTTTGATTGAAACATACAGCGATAGCCTCACAGGTTTTACTGGAAGTACTTAGGAGGCATTCCTTTGAGTTACCTGGGTTTAACAGACGATCAATTGTCGAAAATAAGACTCTGGGATTACTAGCATTGTTATTTATAAGCTTAGAGAAATAGCAGCGCCTCTCAAGACGGACTGTGTTATTGTATTCTGTTATTTTAACTTTTAATATTTCATAGTCAATAGTTAGTTTAGTTTTCCTCCATTTACGCTCAGCTCTACGGCATGTTCTCTTTAAATCAGACACTCTTTGGGTCTTCCATGGTATAACAATGCTAGAAGATTTTTTAACTGTCTTTTCAGGTGCAACTAAGTCAACAGCAGCCCTCACTTTAGTATTAAATCTTTCCACCTTACTATTCTCCTCGCTATTATAGTTGGCATTATAAACGGACTGATTGGTTAGAATGTTTGAAAGTTTTAAAGCTGCTGATGAGTCAAAGAACCGTTTTTTAACAATATGCTTCTCATGAGTGTTTTCTATCATTATTTCTATATTAAAGAGTAGAAGAAAATGGTCTGATAGACCCGTATCAATGACCTGCTTTATATCAACTTTTAGTCCTTTAGTAATCACTAAGTCTAACGTATGACCTGCTTTATGTGTAGGCTGATTAACGAGCTGTCTCAAATCAAAAGAGTCCAGGAGGTTCATAAATTCTTTTACTTTCTGGTCACATTGATTATCTATATGAAAATTAAAGTCGCCGACTATTAAGAGTGTGTCATAGTTCGTAATTAAGATTGACATCAAGTCAGAGAATTCCTCAAAGAAAGACGCGTTGAATTTTGGAGGTCTATACACGGATAATACTAGAACGTGAGAATCTCCCTGAATAATAATGGCGAGATATTCGAAAGACTTGAATTTACCAAAACTGATATTTTTACATTTTAACCTACTTGAGTAAATGTTCGCTAGCCCTCCACCTCTCTTTTCTTGGCGATCAGCACGAGTAAAACTGTAATCCGGAGGCGCAGATTCGATTAAAACAGGTGCGCCATCTGAGCTAAGCCACGTTTCACTTAGTGCAATAAAATCTATTTTTTTTATCATTAATAAGATCGTTGATAAAAAACGTCTTGTTAGTTAAAGCTCTAAAATTTAATAGAGCCATATTCAATGTTTAATAAACCTTTTTTTTTCTGCAGCTTTGAACTCTTTGACACTTTTTTGTTACAGGATCGCTCAAAGGTGTCCCCATGATTCGCAATCTCAATTTGAATCTTCTACAAAAACACATCTGAAACAAAACATAATGCTAAATAATTGATGCACAGAACAAATGAATATAGGTGACCTTTTCCTTGTTTTTTTTTCAATAGGTTTTGAGCAACCATACGTAGCATTCAAGTGCAACAGTTAGCCAGACTTCACCAACCAAGAAGTAAACCTCAACTAAACAATCAGGTTTTACATTCATTTCAATTAAATAACTATAAATTTAACCCATAATAGACTTTTATAGTATGGAATTTACTGCACTTAAAATTTCAGATGAAAAGGAATGGCTATTGGCCAAGAATCCACAGGTGAAATATGGGTGGTGCTGCTTAAGCTTAAGTTTTGTTTAATGTCAATAAACAATGTGTGACTGAAATGTGTGACAACAACAACATTTATTTATATAGCACATTTTCATACAAAAAAGTAGCTCAAAGTGCTTTACATAATGAAGAAAAGAAAAATAAAAGACAAAATAAGAAATTAAAATAAGACAACATTAGTTAACATAGAAAAAGAGTAAGGTCCGATGGCCAGGGGGGACAGAAAAAACAAAAAAAGACTCCAGACGGCTGGAGAAAAAAATAAAATCTGCAGGGGTTCCAGGCCACGAGACCGCCCAGTCCCCTCTGGGTGACTTACACAAAAGTCCCACATTTTATTTTCACTGGTGGTAATGGAATTCTACAGGACTCCTGGATACCACTTTCCATCTGTGGAAACATCCAATGATCTGATACTTTTGTTGTGCCTTTTCTGGCACCACTGATGTACTCAATTATTAATGGACTGTACTTGTAGACTGGCTTGTACTCTGCATAAATCATTTCAGACCCCTGTTTCTATCCATGGTGTCTCCATTGTCTGGATGTTTTTTGGGACAGTGGCTTATTTGTAATGCATCTGTGACACAGTCTTGTGTGAAAACACCAGCAGGGATTAATTCCTGGAACATTCATGCCAGCGTATCTGATGTCAATTTACATGCTGTGCTCAATCCCACTAAAGTTTTCCGTATTTTCTGTTTTGTTTATGAATTGCATACACATGATCTGTTGGCACCTGTCTCTATGCTTCAAATAACATTTCAAGCAAACGCTGAGCTTTCTCTGATTAAGAAGTCCATTGGGTCTGGAGGACAATTGCATCAAAAGAAGTGTCCTCTTAGTGAGCAGCTTGAAAATTTTAAAATTGATTATGACATTTTTTCCTACATCCTAATTTCCATTTTCATTAAAATACTCCATAAAACATATTATAAATAGTAAAAAACAACATTAATTGAATGTGCGATTACTGAAATGCCTACAAAATGCAACATATGCTATAATATTAAGTACATACATTTCCAGTCTTTTTTTCTGGAGTAATAAGCCTAATTAAATAGATGTTGCATACCATCATGTTCAGCACGTACAGTATACTGTTATATTTAGCAGTTTGAAATTTAAATCTGTGCTTTAGAAATAATGCTTTTTGAAATGAATCTGTCTGTAATGGAAGCCATTTTATTTCACAATTGCTTTCAGGAAAGAGTTTTCTCCGTTTAGGAAGCAACAAGTGCAATGATTTGGGGATTTTGTGCATTCTAGTTGTGATTCTTCTTCTTATTTTTATTAATCTTATGTCGTTTCTGTATTATTTTTTAACATTAACATCATGCAATACTCAAAATTGTTGAAGATTCTAAAGACAACAAAGCAAATCTCGTGCAGTGTTAGTGATGCTTTGTAAGTCTTTATGGCTTTTTGGCAACTTTGCTTTTTGGTTAGCATCTGGACTTTGTTTGGTTTTTCTGGCTTTTGACCACTGCACCTTTATGTTTTTTGAATTCACATCCCAATCACAAATCTGTTGTTTCACTTTGGGCAGAACTACAGGTACAAGCAGCCGAAATTAACTTGCTAGTAATCACCACACAGTAGGTAACTAAAGTACAGATCTGTTCTCTTGTTCCTTCAGTAGTTCAGTGAGAATTAATAGGTAATTAAATATCACAATAGCTTTAAAGAAATTCCTTCTAGTCTGTCACTGCTACTCTCAAGACAAGTTTAAACGATCAATTCTTAGCAAATTATGCAGCTATTTTGAAGACACAAAATAAAAGGTAAATGATCATTTCTATATGGCAGCACTACTTGGTTAACCAATATTTTTTTTCCAGCAGATAATGCAGCGCCACAGCCCATGAACATCACACTTTGGATTAAACCTCATTATCCTATGGAGGTATAGTCAATATGTGGAAATATAGCGAGTAATAAAAGCAAATGAGTAAAATGGGGAAAAATCATTTGTATGATTTTACCAACATTCTAGACATTTCAATTACATGAAGCGTTCGGAGGCCATATAACTCTGACCTTTGTAAAATATTTATTTAAAATGGTCGAAGGAAAAAAAAAATAAAATTACTACAAAACTACAAGACCATCACTTATAGTTCAAGGTCCTGGAATACATTATATTTATTTAAACTTTCAGGTGGTCACTTACTATATCTGATGGACCTGCCAAGGAATAACTAAAAAAAGCCCCAGTTTTAAAACAAAACATAACTAGGGATATTCTGTAATCAAACTCTATAATGGATCATTAGCCTTAAACTAGCCAGGCAGTTTTACTCAAACTGAGAAAGCACAGTACACGAGAACAGGCCAGCTCCTCTGAGATGAAATTATGCTATCGACTGTACTGTGTAACGCTATGCTGTATGCATGCACCCTAGATGTGTTTCCAATGTCTGAGTTACAAATCTGAACAACAATTAAGACTGTCTCTGGGGACTGAAAACATTACAGTCTGATCACCAATGGGTACATTCATATTGCATAATACATTCAGGTATTTCATTCTGCCTTGTACTTGCAGTAGCCCAGTAATGTTTCTATAGCTATAAAAACAGATCTGACAAAGAACAATGGTATAGAATATATTACACATTAGATTGGACTATATAGTTATTGCACTTGATCCAATTTTGTTTAACCCATGTGTGGTGTTCGTATTTTTGTAACTCAGCTGGTGCTCACTGGTCTGGTAGACCCCCAACATTATTTTATGTTTTAAAACACAACAAAAACATAACATTTTATGTTAATCTACTTAACAGATGTTGACTTTATCTCACTTAAAAACAAAATAGAGAGCTAATACGTTTAATATTTACCTCTGCTAGATCACATTTGTCAATGAAAGTACTATTCGATTTTTGTAATAAAATGTGATTTTTTGTAGCAATCAAAAATAATCAACACATAAGTTAAATATGTCATATTAATTTTGAACAAATTTAAATGAGGCAAGGTTTCCAAAGCCATTAATGTGTATTGTTTTGAACTGTACAAACTTGGAGGACAAAGTTTAAACAGAGGGTTACAATAAATCGATATAATGAGCCCAGTAGAACAAAAATTCACAGCATCTACACACCACATAGAAGGCAGAATTTTACTGTGTGTGCATTGTAAATGTATTTTTTTGCACGTGATGCATGCAAACGGTTTCTTCCTGTCTTTCATTCGTTCACAAACAGCAAAGTGCTTCTTTTTGCAGCCAAGAATGATAAAAATGCTTCTTACTTCTAAAAGTCTATTAACACATTTCTAAGTGTCTCTATTCCTCATTATATATATATATATATATATATATATATATATATATATATATATATATATATATATATATATATATATATATATATATATATATATATATACTAGGGCGGCACGGTGGTGCAGTGGGTAGCACTGCTGCCTTGCAGCTGGGAGACCTGGGGACCTGGGTTCGCTTCCCGGGTCCTCCCTGCGTGGAGTTTGCATGTTCTCCCCGTGTCTGCGTGGGTTTCCTCCGGGCGCTCCGGTTTCCTCCCACAGTCCAAAGATATGCAGGTTAGGTGGATTGGTGATTCTAAATTGGCCCTAGTGTGTGCTTGGTGTGTGGGTGTGTTTGTGTGTGTCCTGCGGTGGGTTGGCACCCTGCCCAGGATTGGTTCCCTGCCTTGTGCCCTGTGTTGGCTGGGATTGGCTCCAGCAGACCCCCGTGACCCTGTGTTCGGATTCAGCGGGTTGGAAAATGGATGGATGGATGGATATATATACTAGGGGGGCAATCTCCCCGGCACCTTCGGCGCCCAACCGTCATTTGCGGCCAGTGTGCTGCTCGTGTTGTGAAGAGGGGGGCTGAACGCACCCCACGGAGATGCAGGCTCTCCTCCGAAACACCCTCTTAAATGGTGATACAATGGGAAACAAATGCAGATTTTTTTTTACCTCCTCTTTGCTCGATCAGCTGCTTGATTGCTGCATCTCACGATGAGCTTCAAACATTTAAAAGCCTGTGCAGCAGCTGTCCTACTCTTTGTCTTTTATTTCCAGCTCTGGGCATGGTTAAATCTCTTGGCACTTTTGGTTAAGTCTTGTCTTGCAGGACTTGTAACTTGTACTTTGTATCATGTCCAGGTCAATCCTCCTCCTTCATTTTTATATCAAGGTTTCCTTCATCAGGCTTCTCAGTATATACTTGTATGATCCATGCATATAATAAAGCAGCATCACAGGCAGCCCAGATCTCCATTCCATTTTTTGCAGGTTTAGGCGGCATGTACTTTTGAAGAGACAGTGGACGCTAAATGCCTTAAGCTGTTCATCAACAGTAATGTTGGCACCAACATTGTAACACAGGGCAAGGTGTTCCATCCACTTGTTCCATATTGACCTTATTTCATCTAGCTGTCTCTCTGTCATTGAGCTGGTCTGGTGTCTCGGTTATAAAAGCAGTTAATCCTGGAAATATTGTTAAAGTTTTGCAAGGACAATGTTGAACAGAAAAGTTCTTAGCCAGTTTCTACATTCCATAGGGATTCAGTGAATTCCTCATTGGATTTGTAAACACCAGCAACTATAAGAACCCCAACGTATGCGTGTAAGTTGGTTGGTCAATTTCCACCCCCGTTCTCTCCAAAAACACACCTCCCCTCCAAATTAGTGCCATCCAGAATGGTGTTTGGTATAAAAAGTTCAAAAGAAGACCTGAGGTAACATAAATAACTGTCATCTGTGTTGGCCCTGGTTGAATCTTTATCACATTGGCAGTAAGACCTCCTTGAGCAAGGAAACCATTCAATTTCATCATTTTTTAACATCTATATTTCTTCTCCTGTCTGAGAGTCAATCCTATACTCTCATTCAAACTCACTGTCAGACTCCGAATTGACAGAAATATAATCCTCATTTTCTAAAAATTCTTCATCTTCCAAAGCGTGCACTCCTTCCATGTTGGCTTCTAAGCAGGGATTTTCTTTGCCATACTGGTTGGTTTTTGGAAAGGAGCCACATATGCAGAGCAATTTATTTATTTTGTCCATCCCCAATTCAGTTTTGAAAAGAAATTAAAATGAATAGTCTGATGGGATGTATTGTGTGTAAAAGGGAATGAGATTTTTGGAGGCTGAATCAATATGGAGAAGTTGATAGAGATGTTCATAGTTGATGTGGGATTAGTTTTTGTATATTTGGAAACAATGCCTCTAAAGTGACATTTTTGTTGTTTTATAGACATGTTTCCACACCTGCATTTATCCAGGCCCGAACACAACCAATGTAATGTCAATGTGTTTTGGTCACAGTACGTACTTGATAAAAATTTGTCTCTTAACAAGTTCTTCTAAGAAAAAGAGCCAATCTCATCAAATCTGAGGTGGAAAAAAGAATTTGTTATGTCTCTTTTTTTTTAGTAAACATTGAAAATGGGTCTCACAGATGTTCTTAAAGAACATAAGTGCACAACAGAATTGTTTTTCATATGAAAAATTCTACACCAAAATGTTATAAGAAAATTCACAATTTAATAATACTTCTTCAAAAAGTGATGAAATGCTAGTCAATCTGATCAAGACAAAGTTTTGTTTTTGCAGAACCAAATAGAAACTCTCACACACGTGTGAATAGCAGGCAGCTGAAGGGCTTGGAGAATAATCGTAACACATCTGCCCAGGGGTGTGGTGGGGTGCACTAACGCTCTTTCTAAGTTCCCTGCAGATCTTTTCCGAGAAATCCCACCAGAAACCACTGCCTCGACTACAGACACGCCACTTCCAGCCCCAGCCCCGAGGACGACATCACTTCCGCCAGACCTCCTATAAAACCTCACTCCCTTCCTCTGGAAGGCAGTTCTGTTTTAGACTCAGCCTTGTAAACTGCTTTGCACTTACAAATACTTTACTTTTTGCAGCCAGGAACATATTACACGGGTGGCTGCCCCAAACTTTTCTATGTCTGAAGTCTCGTCTTGTTACAAAACTAAATCATTCAGATTTTTTACTAATTCTTCATTAAATGGAAGAAATAAATATGAGATTTGTACAAAGCACTTTAAAAAGATGCTATCAAACAAGCCAGAAAGGCAAAGAAAATATTAAAGTAATTTTAATTCATTTATCCATTTTGTGAAGCCACTTATTCCTATGCAAACAACAGCAGTTTCAAAAGCAGTGAGTTCATGGTGTGAACCAATGCTATAAGGAACGACAGTCAATGGAGGGTACATTCCTATGTATGCCTACTTGCAATAACTGAATTGTGATGAATTTGCTTCTTGTTGAGTTTGGCAAAATTGCAAAAATATTCTGGAACTTATTCCCAGAATAATAAAATATTCGCCGAGCTGAGCAAAATGATTTGAAGTCAAAGGGAAGGAAAAACTGAGCTAGATTTGAGTGGATTATAATGGTGCAATGCTGTGTCAAGTGTCTCTGAGGGCTAGGGAAATATCTGACAACTATTCTAGACCGAATATTGTGGTCAAAAATGTGATCTAGGCCTTGAGGCAGCAGTGCTAACTACTGCTCCACCATGCCTCCCTGAGATACAATTACTAGAATTAAATATCAAAACAGTGACATTTCTTGCAGAGAGTGGCAGATGGGAAGCTGGTAGCTTACCTTTCTCAAATTAAAAACTTTGTTTTTTTTCACCTGGTGCTTTTCCTCGTTCACGGCTGTTATCAAATAAGTGCAATGCTAAAGCACGTTGATTCTTCACTTCTTCCTGTTTGCATCAACTGCACAGTAGCCCAGTAATACTAATAAAGGAATAGGCTCACTAATTACACGCAGGTCACATACAAGTACATACGAAACGACATTACCTTTAAGACAAGCATTTCCAGTTTCCATTTGTGTACACACTTTGTGTTTAAATGTATTGTATAATTTTTGCCCTGCTACTATGATCAGCATTATATACTCCAGTAGCTGACACATCTAGCTTTGGGTGTTACATCTTTGTGATGTCACACGGGCCATGCAAAGCATTATAGGCTGCTTGGAAAAAAGTTTGTCTAAGCTGGCTGCATGACAAATTTATAGGAAAATATTTGGTGAACGAGGTTACCTATGAAAACAGTTTATTCACTGAAAAAAACGCTTAGGTGAATTTTTCTGATCAACACTAATGCCCACATTCTGTTACATTGGATGGAGCTTAGAGGCACAAGTCAGTTTACTGTGCATACCTTGGGAGTGTGGGGAAGGACCTCATATACACTGTGGCAGGCGGCTGGAGTCCATGCCCAGCCGGGTCGCCCCTGCACACTATATTCAGGGGGAGCAGCCTTGGACACTGCAATACCTCCCCCTGGACGCTAGATGGCCGCCCCCCTGGGCTGGAGCAGCACCTCGGGTTTCCGCAGGGCTCCATAGGAATTGGAGTTGAGGGCAGCCCTGCTGGGTCCCGCAGGCACTACCAGGGGGGTGCTGTGTTTGGGACTCCTGAGCCCGTATGGGCAGCATATTCTTCACACCCGGAAGTGCAGACGGAACTCGGCAATCATGCACCTGGAGAACTTTCAGGTGAACTATAAAAGGAGACAGCAACCACCACTCAGGGCCAGAGTCAGGTGGAAAGAGGACGAGGTTACCTGGGAGGAGTGTGGTGCCAGAGGATTGGTTTGTTTGTGCTGTACTGAAGTGCTTTTGGGACTGTGTTGTGCCTGTGGGGTTCACAGGGAAGACATGCCCCACAGATGAAGAAAAATAAAGTCTGTGTCATTTTAACACATGCCTCAGTGTGAATCTGTGCCGGGTTGGGCGTGTATATAGCGCCTTATTCACAACACATAGGAAGAACATGGAAACTCCACACAGCCAGTGCCCACAATGAGAACATGTCGTGGAGCTGTGAGTCAGCAGCTTTAGCCACTTTAAGTGGGTAACTTTAAGTCAGCACTGATTCATTAAAATCATTTATAATAAAGCAGTTTTTCATATAAGGTACAATTATACTCACTAAATTGCTTTGCAATGCTTGAATTGAGAGTAAAGAGTAGGTTCTCCATTCGCGTATAAATAAGATTGTATGAAAGTGTTCGTGTTTTTTTAACATTTCCATAAATTTGTTTTACTTCTTTTGGTACGGTCTTATTTAAGGAGGTTTTGTTATGTTTGCTATATTTTTACATAATGCAAGGCTGTCTGGGTATTCCAACTTTTTTCTCACTTCTCAAAGACATATAAGTGAATGTGGGTGTGTGCAGAAATATGCCCTGTAATGGACCCTATCTGTTGAAATATTAACTGCCTAGTAATATGCAGGTCAGAAACGGAATAGCTGGACGTCCATGCGTTTTTATTAAATATCTGCTCAAAACTAAACGTACTAAAGGAAAAGTGATTGACTTTCATTTACAAATCTTTTTTTTAAAACGTTCATGTTTACAATACATATTTATTATTTTTGTATATAGTGTGGTGGATGGCCGGCACCCATGCCCGGCTGGGACACCCTTTTGACACTGGATCTGGGGGAGCAGCCATGGGATGCACACTACGTCCCCCGGAACACTTGGTAGCAGCCCCCCTGGGTTGCATCGGGACCACAATTGTGGAATACCGGAGCTCATCCCTGTTGGACTCCATGGCCACTGCCAGGGGGAGCTGCATGGCTTCCTGAGCCCATGTGGGTTGTAGCACAGCCACACCCGGAAGTGTAGCCTTAACTAGGTTATTTATCACCTGAAGCACTTCCGGGTGGGCTATAAAAGGAGCCTGCAGCCACTACACGAGGTGCCAGAGTCGGGAGTAGGAGGACAAAGCTGCCTGGGAGGAATGGAGGAGAAAGACAAGTGATTTTTGTGGTGTTTTTCTTTTGTGTGTGTTTTTGGGGACTGTGTAGGGCCAGTGGGACACGGGGAAGAAGAAGAAAATAAATCTTTTTTGTTTCATTTTTATCTGTGTTTCCACTGTGAGTCTGTGTCGGGTCGATGTCAAGCGAGCGCTTATCCCACGATAGATAGATAGATAGATAGATAGATAGATAGATAGATAGATAGATAGATAGATAGATAGATAGATAGATAGATAGATAGATAGATAGATAGATAGATAGATAGATAGATAGATAGATAGATAGATAGATAGATAGATAGATAGATAGATAGATAGACATGCATTCATTTCCATCTGCTTTCCTTACATGCTTATAAAATCCTAAAAACATTTCTATAGCATATATAAAATATCAACAACAGTTTTACTGAGTTCTGTGTTACCCACATCTTGGCAGTTCAATACTGACATTTTCCAAGGAGAGATTTGATATCCAAAAATATATTTTAATGCTGTTGTGGCTCTTAATTATGCAGCCTGAATAACGGTTTTCAAAATATTGTTAAATATTGTTAACAGTGTTTGGTGTTGTGTTATTCTGGCTGTTGGACTATGCTATTAAATTATTCTTAAACTGATTGCCTATGCTTTTAGTACCCAGCCTTGCAGCCTGATTTTATTTTATCACATACTCTCTCACCTGCCACTGCGAAGTTATTCAGTCTGTTTAGTCACTTTTTTCACAACTCCTGAAGGATTTTTCAAGAAGTAAAAAAAGTGCCAATAAAAGCTCTGTTTTCTGCATTGAGTTTTCCCTATTCTCCTCCTGTGTCTAACCTTGCATCCAACTCAATCAATATCTCCAACTGAGCCTGGGGCTAAACTACAGAAAATACTACATCCAATTTACACACAGAAATAACCACCTTTTTCACTAGGTACTGCATAATCACTAAACAAAATCTCAAATAACGATTCCAATGTAAATTCTAAATAGTGGTGGTGACCCTGTATTTTCATGAAGAAATAACACCATTACCCCAACATGTCTAGCACTGGGATATCAAACAGCAGCACAATTTCCTTTCTTGTTTACTAAAAAAACTAATATTTGGCTTCTGTGTCACACCTTAGCATATTGCTTAGATGTGTTTGTGTGTACAGAGTCAATTTCTATTCCCCTGTTCTGCCTAGTGAACGCAATCAGCCTCTCAGAGGACCCTACCTGAGCTGTACCATTTCACGGTGCCAGGTAGACCGCGATCACATGACGCCGAGAGTGGTGCAGACTGAGAACTTTGCTGAGCAGCAGCCGAGTGGGTGAAAATGAATCAGATATGAAAATGTCTGAAGCAATAAATTAACAAGCAGCATGGGGGTGATAGCTTAATCCTGCCTAGTCCAAGTAGTGCCTGACACCCATTACTGTTATAGGAGGTGCCACACTGCAATGATGCACAGAGTGAAAATAAGCATTCCCAAATGACTCCAGGCACTTGATAGATGTAGGAAATGATTCCAATGAAAGAAGCAAAGAATACGTATGATATTCACAGGCAGTGTCAGATGTGCTGCTAAACTATTAAGATTTTTCTTTTACATTTGCAAGGAGGAGACCTTAAAGGCTTTCAGTTTCTTTCTAAAAAAATAAACAAAGCTGTTCTTATCATTTCTGCAGGTTTAAATGAAATTTAGTGGCAGAAGTCTTAGGCTTTTCTTCCAAATTAATACTCTCCGTATTTTTTAACAAATTTTAAAAATGTGTAATGTTCTCATAAATAAATAATAGACATATTAAATATCAATAATGTTAGAACTACAGAGAGTGTCTATTTACTGTATTACATTATTTATTTTATGCATAAATTATAAGCTTACTGCTCACGATGAAAGCTTGCTGTTTTCTTCATTAAAGCGTATTGTATGTGCATGGAGTTTCTTAATGTTTTGTGATTACTGAAGTTGATTTTTTTTTGCCTAATAAACTTAAACAGAAGATTTGCGAATTGGTCTACTTTGTATCCATACATACAAATATATGGCACTGTATAGTTTTTTGAACTCTTGAAATTGTCCAATGAAACACATAAAACATAGAGATTTAAGGTTCCATTTTTACATCCTTTTATAAGCATGTGTCTTAAAATACAAGTTCACTGTTATACACGGCCTGTCCTGCTAGGATTGAGGACAAAAAGAAATTAGCCCTAAAAGGGACTGCAGTCCTCACAAAAGCATCTTCACGGACACATCTGTGCTCACCTATTTTAGGGCATTGTTGGCCAGGTAACTAACTAATATAACACAAACATCTTGGGTTACTAGGATGCTCAAAAAACTCTTCACATATCGCAAGCACATGCAGAGAGTGAATAGGCCAGGACACAAACCTGGATGTCTGAGGTTGTAAGGCAACAACGTTAATTTACCTCATCACTCATAAAATCCTTAATTAATAAAATAATAATAAGTAAGAGCAATAACTTAGACTGCAATGTAACTTCTCACTGGACTAATCAAAGTAGTTTATATGCTCATGTGTACTACTACTACTACTAATAATAATAAGGCATTTTATTTATAGGGCTACATAAAAAAGTTTAAACAAAGGCAAAGCAAGATAAAAACAGAGATAAAATGACAATAATTAGTAGCATTCTTGTTAATAAGCTTTCCTAAATAGAAAAGTCTTTAGCTGTTTTTTAAAACAGCCCACACTCTGCTGTGTTCTTAGGCTCTCTGGTAGGGCATTCCAGAGCCGTGGAGCAGCGGCTGCAAAGGCTCGGTCACCCATTGTATTAAGTTTGGTCACAGGTGGGCAAAGGCGGTAGGTATTTGTAAAACGGAGGTTTCTTGTAGTGGATTGTAGTATAAGGAGTTCCTTAAGATATTGTGGAGCATTTTCATGGATACACTGGTGAGTAAACAAACAGAGTTTGTATTTGATACGGAGGTGAATAGGGAGCCAATAAAGTGACAGAAGGATTGGTGAGATATGTTCATATTTCTGCACCCTCATCAGGATTCTTGCAGCACTATTTTGAATTTGTTGGAGCTTTTTAAGGCTCTTACTGGGGATCCCGATGAGGAGTGCATTAGAATAATCCAGCCTGGATGAGACAAAGGCATGAACCAGCTTTTCAGCACCACAAAGGGAGAGGTAGGGACAGAGTTTGGCTATGTCTCGGAGATGAAGGACTGCAATTTTACAAAGGTGATGGACATGTGTATCAAATAACAGATGGGAGTCTAACTTGACACCCAGATTTGTAACAGAAGGGCAGAGGGTAATGGTACGGTCAGAAAAGGAAATACAATTTACAGAGGAATGAAGTTGATGGGGGGTGCCAATTAAAAGAGCTTCACTTTTGGTGCTGTTCAGCTTGAGGAAGTTCTTGGACATCCAGGCCTCAATCTCATCCAAGCAAGAGGAAAGAGTTGATGGAAGTGTAAAAGAAGTCAAATCCAGTCTCACATAGGGCTGCATATCATCGGCATAACAATGGAATGAAACTCCATGCTTGCGGATAATGTGACCCAGGGGTAGTATATAGATATTAAAGAGGGTCGGCCCAAGGACTGATCTTTGTGGGACTCCACAGGTGACAATGTGGGTATGAGATTTAGCATCCCCCAAGGCTAAATAAAATCTAATAAAAGTAATGTCCTCAATTTTAAACAGCTTACTTTGTGCTCTAAGATCTTATATACAATAAATTTTAATTAATCATCCAACTTCATTCAGCCTTTTAGTCAGACAGAAAATAAGAAAAAATGTCCATACATTAAATGTACAAGTGGAAGTTTTCAAGAATAATACTATCAATGTTCAAAAACCATCTAATCTATTACTGAGGTAACCAGGGCCCAGGAAACGGTTGGTATTTCATTTTTTATTTTGCATCTACTGATTGCATACTTAAAATGAGAGACTACAAAGTTGCAGAAATAGTATACATACAAACGCAAGATCTCTAGTAACACCATCACAAACATGTCTCTGTTTGCTGAATTGGTGTTCTTCCTCCTGACTCTGTTTAGGCAACTTTTTGACCGAATCCATCTGAGAAAGGAAGACTCCAGACATTTCAAAACAAGTTCTATGTTTGACTAGTAATACAGTAACTTTCTGCATGGTGGCATGTCAGACATGCAACTAAGAATTTCACACTACTCTGTACATGTGACATTACACTTTAACTTGCCATAGGGGAGTGTCTCTACATGTAAGGAGGCAAACAAGGGTTGACTGAAAGTAGAAAGACCTCCAACTACAGCTGTAGTCCTGGAATGAAAAGCCCAGAACAAAATAATAAAAAACTCAGATGGGACTGAGTTTAAGGAAATGTGTGTTTTTATGACAAACTATTTTAAGTACCTGCACAAATGAGTAAAAATGGGATTAATGGAGTAGATATTTGAGGATGTTCCACATAGATTTAAACCCTGAAATATTCTGAGGAAAAGTGAGCAAGGTTATTTTAAGGTCTGGTTTACAAGGTTGTTTTTCTGTTCATAGCAAAATAATCAAGGATATCAAAGGTACAGAAAGAAGGGTTGAAAACTTAGTGGAAGAGAGTAAGTGAGGGAAAAGGAAACAGTGGGAAAGAGAAATGCAATATAGGAGGCGAAAGAGAGAACATTGCTGTTTATTGTTGGTGGTGTGGCAAATGTACAGTAATATTGTTAAATTCTGTAACCATTATTGAATTAATTATAATTGCCATTGTTTTGCTGTCATATCATATATATAAATGTCTACAAGTGTGTGTGTCTGTCAGGGCCGGAAGTGAGAGGTGGAGTTGGGGTAAGGGCTCCACCTCTGAGGAAACAGAAAAGTTGCTTAGCCGTTAATAACAAAAGTGGGGCCAGCATGTCAGCAAAACAAAACTTAGCTTAGCCACTAACATCGGTGAAACGGTATCCCTTGTACTTTTCCTCCAGCCGCTAATACAAAAACAATGCAAGCACGTCAGCAAAACGAATGCACCTAGGAAAGAGATGCCCAGGGTAGCTCCTTTCAATTACCTGACATCTCTACATGTCAGTTTTTTTTCTGAGGATTTCAATAGTTTCTACGACCCCAGGTTTTTTACAGCACAGGCTCACACAGCTAGTTTTTTTCTATATAGGTGACAACAAATGGTTGTTATCTTAAAAATGAATACTGTTATTTTTTACACTTTTGTCAAAGCATAAGAACTAGCCACATTTACAAAGCCATTTATGCAAAAACACCACTATTATGAAGCACTGACAAAGTATGCAACCTTGAGCAAAACTAACTGTAAAGATTTAACTTTATGTAGTTAGTCAGGGCAAAACTAATTCCTAAGTAAGGTCAGGATAAGGAGGCTCAGCCAAATCATGTCTTACTTCAAAACTGACTGCACTAAAATCTACCATTACTGTATTTTCTGGGACTATATGAGTGCCACTGTATTTTTGTATTATTTAAGGCAAGCTGGATGCCTTTAGATTTCTATTTTTGTTTTTCAAATTCAAAACCATTACTGATGTTATTTGCAACCTCCTGCTTAGCAGAAGTACATTTAGCTCTGCACAGCTTTATATCTTGAGTTACCAATTAACTTTTTTTTTTATGAAGAGTAATGCAGTTGATTTTTGCCCTTCACTTTCTCATGGCTTGTCCTTTGCAGGCCTCCCTCACACACCCACACTCACTCACATTGCAGCCAGTTGTCAGTTAACCCAACCTGCATGTGTTGGGATTGTAAGGAGAAAATTGGAGTACCCAAAGGAAAACCCACATAGTAATGGAGAGAATATACAAACTCCACATAGATACGGTATCCATCTATCCATTTTCTTCCACTTATCTGGGTCCAAGTCATGGGGGCAGCAGTCTAAGCAATGGCACCTAGACATTCCTTTTCCCCGTCACTTCCTCCAACTCTTGGAGGGACATACTGATTCATTCCCAGGCCAGCCAAGTGATTTAAACTCTCCAGCATATCTTATGTCTTTCCCGAGGTCTCAACACAGTTAGACATGCCCAAAACACCAACTGGGAGGTGACCAGGAGGCATCCTAATTAGATGCCCAAACCATCTCATTTGGTTCCTTTCAATGAGGAGAAGCAGCAGTGCTATGTTGCGCTCCTTCTGAATGTCTATGCTTTTCCCCCTAGGGTGAGGGTAGAAATAATATGTATGGCAAAATTTTCAGTGTACATATATATTGTGCTGCGGTGGGTTGGCACCCTGCCTGGGATTGGTTCCTGCCTTGTGCCCTGTGTTGGCTGGGATTGGCTCCAGCAGACCCCCGTGACCCTGTGTTAGGATATAGCGGGTTGGATAATGGATGGATGGATGGATATATATTGTGTTTCTCCAGTTTGTACAGATATTTGAAAACGAAAGGCTACCCTGACAGGGTTGTTGACAAGTTTGAGATATGATGCAGTTTTAATGTTTGTCAAAGTCTTTATCAATAACCCATGCCATTTTAACCAATCCATATCATACCTTATACAAAGCCAGTGGTGTTCCTGAAACTATTGGGTACAAGTCAGCAACTTGCTAAGGTACCAGCCCTTTGCAGGACCTAGCAAGACTCACACAGGGTCAACCCAGAATTTCCAATTAACATAATACACACAGTGAGGAAGTAAAGCTGGACTGCCTGGCAGAAAATCTACACAGACATGGTGACATTCTGTGATTTTTAAACAAGCAATGGCAAGGAGCATTCATTGAATCCAGGGTCCTAGGTCTTTGAGGCAGCCACAACTAACCACTGCACCACTAAGATACACTTTATATCCAACACCTGTACCAAATCGTATCATTTAAAAGCTTAATTTACCACCTGATCTGTAGACCCTGTAAGAAATACAGTACATTGAATACAAAAAGCCAGTTTATATACTGTATGTGTCATAAACCCACCTTGGTCCTACTCATGGGTGAGTATTGGCATGATGTACTTTCTCATTAATTATTTTAATAGTTCAGAATTAAGTGATATTTCAATATATATGACTTTTAATACTGGGGTATTATTTTTAAAGTACTGAATCTGCAGGATGCATGCCAGGCAGCATCTGATTTCTTGTGGTAAAAGAAATTGCTTTGTCCTGCCACTTGTGAACATGAAATGAACTGGTTAAATCTAAATAACTTATTATAGATCTTTGTTTTTTTTAAATTATAGATGTAAAAAAAGTTAATTCTTTGCTTACATTCAAAGGCTATTACTTCTAAAGCAAAATAATTTTAAGCAGTTGTAGATCACTTTGAAAAATACAAATTCGGAAAAATCTAGACATTTTGGTGTATTAACTGAAGCCCTGGCAAATCTATTATGAGAAAATACGACCAAAAATCTCTGCAAAAATCTCTCTATTAAATTTTACTACAATGGCTTCACATGCACAATAAAGAAACATAACTGAAGCATTTTAGTTTCGCTCCTGCAATAAAATACTGAGATAGTCAACATTCAAAAGAAATAAATACAGTATTAACAATTTTTAAACAGGGATATCTCAGCTACCAGATACCTTTACACACATTAAGATCTAAGGTATTTTATTTTGTCTGCAGTTAATTTAATTGCTTTTGATATAAATATTTACTCCCACAACTTGATACGTTATTCTAATATATATATATACATATATATATATATGTTAAGATTCATTCACATCTAGATGTCACAGTAGAGGGAGGACAAGAGATCATTTTAATTGTGTACCATTACAAGATATGAATTAAGGTCTCCTGCGCTGCTCAGGATCCTTCAGCACGCCAATATGCTAAACTAAAGCAGCATTCCCGAGCTTAGTGACAATTGATGGTGTGTCTGAAGCAGCAGATCTCGGGGCCCTTACAATAACTCTATCTGCATGAATGGGATTCAGCCACAGCCAATTACAGTAATCAGATTACTTTTCAAAATAAAAAAAGATGATTTTATGTTAATAAAGAATATAATACAAAACATTCGTTTATGAATCAGAAATTAAATATGAAGTTAAGCCACACAGGGCAGAAACATATGCACAAAGAGCATAATGACATTTAAACTAAAGTGCTTCGTACCTGTTTATTTTTAATAACAAACAGCCATATTTAAGCCATTTAAGACACAAAGATAAACTTAAAATGTTACTGAGGCTGTAATTGATTGTCATATGATAAACTGCTTTCCAAAGGTTTGTCTGCAGAAATAAAAAACCTGCATGTCTTTTTCATCTAATCATTAAAAAAGAGAAAAGATGTTTGAGTGAGGAATGTTTGGTTGTTATATGTACAATTTACTTTTGTTCATCTACTGTATATAAACTGCTTCTGTAAATGACCTGGAAAGTTTTATACAGTGGGTATCAAGATACAGTGTAATGGGTGTAAAAACAATTAGATAAATAATAGAAAGGAGATACATTTTATTAGAAAATAAATCTTTAATCCTAAAATAAATCTTACATTTTGATAATTTAATTGCATTTGAATGCAGTTATAATTGTCTCCTTCATATGGTGTTTTAATATACAATAATAACATAACAATCTTTAAAATGTGCGGCTGCTTTAACACACTAATTTTATTTGATGTTATAATGTGCTTTAATCTTTATGTTCACCTAATTCAATGACTATAATAAAAACTGATAAACATTTAGATTTTATCATTTATTAAATTATAAAATTTGCAAAGTGCAGACTATTAAATTAAGTGTGTATTCATTACAAGTGTTATGAAGTACATTTAAATAGACTACAAGATGATAGCTATCACGTTTAATAATGAAAGAATTCTCCTTCACAAAAGTGAATAAAGAATGTAGAAATAACCATGGTCCATTAAAGTGTATATAAAAGAAAATGATCCCAACGTGCTATAACAAAATTCTTGAAATGTTTTAATTGCTGGAGTAGAATAGAAATATAAGAGAGTTAAGAAAACTGCATACATAAATCTCTTTCAAAGACAGCATGGCCCAACACAAGCAATACACACTGTAAGCTTGTTCTTTTTTATCAATAAAGCTTGAGATGGTTCAATTTGTCAATTAAACAGTTTCAATTTTAAAATATTTTTTACTGCAGATTAAATGCCTATTAAAAATATGAGAATGAAAAGGTGACAATATATCTGAGGGGACGAAACTACATGGAACAAGTAGATTTATGTTAATTTTAAAATCATTAAAACAGAGTAATTAAAGTGTAGGGACACAATTATCTTAAATTTTCAGGTAAGAGACACCATTATGTTACGGTGGACCTTATATTCTGCAAGTGCTCCAAATTTTCTCTGCACTTTGTTTACTGTATATGCCAATAGTGTAATATTAAACAAAAACAGTGTGTCCTGTGCCAGAATGATTGATTACTACATGGTGGCAAGGTCACCTCCTAGGAACAGGCTGAGTGCAGTAAGGGCTGTCTGACTCATACAGTTAACACTATATCCGCATTGTATGAATGTCACCAGCAATCCAGTGATTTATTGCTTGGAAGACTCTGTTCAATTTTTTCTGCCTGACCAAATTGCACATTTTCTAGAAAAAGAAGCAAAAATATTTCAGCACACAGATTACCTCGAGTCCTCTAGTTTTCAGTGTCTTTTCAAAGATAGTGATCATCAAAACCTCATATTTTCATTTTGCTTCAGCATTGTTAGGTATATGGCAAAAGTGATTATTATTAAACCAATGAAAGAGACCAACATGGGAATACAGAGATTTTAATCAGATCTTGGTAATATCCCGAGGCTAGAGGTTTTTTGCAACAGTCTATGCATTTCTGTTTTTGTTTTTCTGTATAGATACAGTAAATACATGTTTTTCTGACCGGTGGCTACTAATATAATTCTTACACAGTGAAATCCTCAACTGAAGTATGTTTTTGATTCAAGGGCTCCATTTACATAGTAGTTATAATAATAATAATAATATAAATTAAGGAAAGTATAGCATACTTTATGTTGAAATGCATATAAACAAATAAATTTAAATGCTTCAATACGTTTTGTTTTATATACAGCAAATGCTTTGAAAATGTAGTACTGTATGTACAGTAAATCTAAACAGTAGGACAAAGATTGTACAACAATCTATTGGTTACAAGGAATTGTCTATAGTTTATCAATATAAAAAGAGCATACCATTGATTTGTGTGACCTGAAATTATCTCTTTAATCTGTTTCCTTAAGATCGTAACTTTTAATATGTACTGCATATTCTTCTTAAATCACCAAGCATCATCCTTTCACAATAACACGTTACTATAGCCTCCATAAATCTATAGCCCTGTCATCAGAACCCCAAACTTAAGTTTTCACCACTGGGCTGAGTCTGAGGAGTACTTTCTAGAAGATGGTTTACTGCAGAAGTAAATTACAACCCACAGTTAAACATCACATATTACTGCTGACAATGTAAACACTGGAATGTGCTAATGAACAGGTTGATTTTCAGCCAGTATTTACGCATGGAGACAAATAAATATAATGTAGGGTGAAAGGAAAATAAATTTTCACCAATTTGATTTGTAGAATTTTGAAAAAGCAACTTGTTCCATAGATTTCTTCAGTGGACAGATCATTTTTTAGAATGAAATGAAGAAGAAACATCACATGGAAGTTTTTTAACTGGCAGAAAAAATAAAGACTATTATATTATAGTTATTATATCCATTACGGGCCTGGAGAAGTCATATTTCAATAAAGGAGTTTAACATATCTAAAAGGTGTTCTTTATATTTACTCATATGGTATCAGTCATTGTAATGGGTTAACACTTTGAGCTTTGACAATGTAGAATTGAACAATTTTCAGTAATTACATAAAAATACAAAATAACTCACTTTGATACAAAGGTGAAAACAAACAGCAAGGAAAACAAATAGAATATCAGAAATATTGCTGGAGACTAATGGTAATAAAAGCTTCCACAATACAGACAGAACATTTTTAAAAGAATTCAATTAATCTTCTTTTAAGAAGGTGCTGAGTTTTCGTTTTAAGTTTAGTTTTACTGTTTTGTGTAGAAAATACATTGAGATTCTTACTTGCAATTCTTCTCTGAACAGTGACAATAATGCAATACTAACAAAGAGACACACACAAACACATAAAAACGTTATATGCCTGTAATTGTCGAAAACTGTTACATTTTTTCAAACGTCCAACTGCCCATTTATTAACCGTGCTTAATCCAATCTCAGGATCACAAGACAGAATGCCAGCCCATCACAGAGCCCCAATCTTGCACCCATACTCATTCCCTCTCATTTAGATTTGCCAGTTCACCTAATACATACAGTACACACTTATTCGGCAGGGAAACTCGAGCACATGAAAGAATATCTCACAAAGATGAAGTATAAACTCCACATCCAAAATACTGAGCACAGGATTGAAATCCAAAATGGAGCATGCTGTCCATGTTCTCAAATATTTTAATAAATACAGTATTATTTTAACATACAGACTGATGAAAGAATCTCGAAAAATTGAAAGTGAAAGTGGCAAAAATGTGAAATCTGCTATGTCTGCTTTTAAACATTTAATGTTCAATGACAAGTCCGTTTCAGTGTCTTTTTAGTAGATAAGTACTATATGTAATAACTCTCATTGACTTGTCTAAAAATGGATTTTGTCTGATCTAGTTTTATGAATTAAAATGCACTTAAATTAGAGTATTGTACATGATGAGTCAGTAATGTTTTCACCAGAATATCTGTTACACTTTATCCCAAGAGATGTAGCTTTTGAGTTTCTCTTGCACGGTTCCACTTTCTTACAGAGCAGGACATAATTTTTGGAAAAATGTACAACTGAATTGGTACACATTCTGACTGAGATAAAACTTCCACACTTGATTAAAATGATAAGTGTCTGTTTTGCCCATCCGGTTGCTATACTGTATGTCTGCCATTTCCAAAGATGGCGCATCACAAACATATTTAGTAATAAAATGCATTGCATTTGTCATTCCAATAGATGGCGCCTCAGAAACATTAACACTGCTTTTGTGAATCCCTTACCATATAACATATAAAAGAGACATACAGTATACAATGCATGGTGCACTGCAAATGTTTACACTGAGGTCTACATCGATTACTTGCTCATCGCCACCAAGTTGACATAAACACCATTCAGATGACAAGGTGAAGGAGGTGGATAGGCCACATGTTGATTTCATCTCCAAAACTGCTCTACACTGGACAGAAAGCAGAAAAAGAAGGGTGCACCCAAACACAACATGGACGCATACCGACTAAAAAGAGCTGCAGAGCATGAACATGACTTGGGGAAACGTGGAGAAACTGGCCAAGGACAGACAAGGGCGAATCAACTTGCCTGACCTACTTTGATTATTTAGATTTCAACCCATCTTAGACGGGTAGCACAACTAGCCCTCTGTAAAATCTCAGGGCTAACCACATAACTGGTGACAAACAAGCATTACTGGACAGAAAGTTAAGCCTGCTTTTAAAAAAGGCTTTAAAAGAATGATGATATTGTGCCTAAACACAAAAAATAAACTCAAATGGTACAAATAATTCACAGCATTCTTTTTCTGAACTATTAACCTATTTTATTGAACTACTGAATCACTGTACCAGGGAAAAAATAAATAATTTAAATATTTAAAAACTATTTTTTTCACAACAGATGAAATACTGTGAATACTTCCACTAGTAATAATTATAAAAAAATGTTACATTTGGCACATGGTCTTTCTTTGAAGCATTTCTTTATTTATTTATGGCACTTTGTAAGTGATTGCGCAGTACTTACTGTCTATCCTGTGTATCAGAAACTTTTATACTGACACATAATAGTCTGTGTTTTTATGCTGTTGAATAAAGCATTGGCTGAATGATAATTTTAGGCTGCTTGTGGCTTCTTACCTTTTATGCCTTTTAATGACTGCAACCTTACAGAAGTGAACATTGAAGATTTTTAAGTCCTTGTAGGGGTAATGAGACTAGCAGTGTTAAGTCAATGTGGGGTGGGAACTTTTCTGACCTAGCTGTGAATTTGTCAGTAATTTTGAAAGCGATGCTTTGTTAAGACTTTATTTGGCTTTGGATGCGTTTTCTTTAAATGAACTTAGCACAAAGCAATCATCAAGGTCCAATCTTGTAGTACTATCGGTGCCAGTGCTTAGTGCGCCGTTCGGTAGCTAACCCATGTGGATGGTTCCCCCCCCACTTATGATCTATGCCTTAGGAGAATGCCTAATTTGCCTTAATGGTGGAGCTGGCCAAGGGTGCTGTTTTGTATGCTGTGAAAATGTGTTACGTTATTGTGAATTATAGTTACAGTGGCAAGCCAACTCTCACTGTACCTGCTTTTGGCTAATATTCTGAGCCTTATAGTCGAAATTCTGCCTAGTCTTGATGCAGATTTTCTTTAGCACCCAAAACTTTCTTTTCAGAGATTTCCCTATTTTAGCAGCCTTTTTCCCAATAAACACTTGATGTTTAGACCTCAGTACTTTTTTCTATTGTAAAGCTATGCAATAAAGGTGGAAATTTGTGACTGACTAGCCTTTGCTAAAAAGAGACAGTATTCATGGCAGAAGTATTCTGTGATATTTTTTGTGCATTTGAATTTTGAAAAGTAAACATTGCAGCCATTCTAATTGTAATATCGCCCTCATTCATATCAACAGTCTGATTTTTCTTGTCAATTAATGTGCAGCTTTATGTTCTAGCTCCATAATGAATAAATAAACGCAGATAGTAATATTCTAAAACTTTTTAATGAAGAAACAATAACATAATGTATTCCATATTTCCATACAAATCTGGCAAAACACTTCATTGCTGTCTGTGAATTTTCTCCCAAAATATCAAAGCATAACAATACTCTGCTTTTTATAACATATACAACGATTAACAGGCATTTCCTTTTATGGCATTACAAGTGAACTTGAAGTCACTGGAATTTTCTAATTACTTTGTTTTGAAATGGTATACACCAATAATGAAAGGTACCCACGACCTTTTGAACACGCACTGTATACAATTTCAGTCAGCTGCTGACTTCTTTCTTTTAAACAAAATTCTACAATGAAAGGTCAGTCTATCTAGGGACTCCGAGGTAGCACAGCTAACGATGTAAACTGACTACAACTTCAGCGAAGATAGACGTGTCTTTATATTACAGATACTGAGATGGCCAGACAATCATTTCTCTGATACTAAGTAAAGTGGTTTGTTGTTTTTCAAAAGTTAATTTTAAACCATTAAGTATGCATTTCATATTACAATATAACTTAGTAAGAGATATCTGATATTTTAATGTGGAAATCCACATCAATTCAATTCAAATATTGCTTCATTGAAGTTGTTAAATTATTGTCTTATTGATACTTTACAGTTACTCACAAACCATCGACATTTATGATGTTGAATTCTTATCCAATTTGCGAGAGTTAAGTTTTAGTTGTTAAGCAAAGATCTAGCAGTGAAAGGAGATTTTAACAAGGGGATATCTTAATGATCTGTTGCACCCTGAGAGATTATTCAGATATGGCTGGTGTTAACCAACTCGATAACTATAGTGCTGTCAAATGTTTTACACACAAGTTCGTCAGTTTTCCACCAGGGCTGCTCAGTTAAAGCACAGATCTTAAATTGTTCTTTCACTCATCATGCATTGAAAGGTAGGGGATTCATATCTCAACATGGAACCAACACACTTATTATGTATGCAGTTTGTCAAGTCCTTTCATTGCCGTCACCTAAGGAGATTCATGGTTTTGCTTTCCCCCGTTTACCTGCAAATGTCTGCATCTTGCCTCTGACAGGTTACAACCAATTCCACATGTAAAGGAACTGTTAAATGTCATCACTCCGCTAGCATTGTTCTAAAGGTGTTGATGATTAGATGTGGCAGTGGCTGGGTTATAAAGTACATATTTCACAGTTTGCTGGAGGCCTAAAAAGTCCACATTTAAGAACAAAAGGAATATTGGGAATAAAAGTACTGTAAATCATTGTTAACATTTCTAACAAAAGTTTTCAGCTCAATGCATATAAACTGAAAAATGTTTCCTAGTTTAGCATACTAATTAGAAAATAAATTTAAATACTAACTGGAATAATGAAAGGCAAAAATAACAAAATGTTAAATTATGTGTGTTAAAAATAGAGCCAGATAGACACTAAAAATATATTTCTTCAGGAATAAATTATATCCAAGCCAAGATAACAACTGTAAGACATCATTCCATATGTAATGCATAATCATAAATAGTACACAAAAATACACCTAATAGTACACAAACCTACTTTTAAAATATGCTGAAGCCTTATATAGGTCTATAAAATAATTTTGATATTAAACTTTGATATTGTTTTATCTGCCATTTCTTAACAATGTAAATTCAGTACACATGTTAGTGCTCTTCTGATTTTCTTAGTCAGTTATTTAAAGGACTTTTTGGGCTTATTGCCATATTTCAACTGAGTTGGTGTCTTTGTGGTTAGTGGTCCTAAATCACTGCTCACTGGGGGAGATTGTATGTTCTCACATCAAATGACACACCTGTAGTAAATTTCAGATTATCGGAATAAATGCTTTTGGGAAAGATCTTGATTTGTAAAGTCCATAAAATAACATGGTGAACTAACTATAGAAGATACAAAACATAACATTCTCCAACCATTTTAATCAAATTCAGGGTCACAGATGGAGTGAGCCTATCCTGGCCTCACTAAGAGTAGGACAGAACCAGCTCTGGACAGGGTGGCAGTCCATCACAGAACTAAATCATATGTCATCATGTGTTTCAAAAACAAAATCCAAATGACATAAATATAACCATAGCATATAAAGCTGAATGAAATAGAAACAATATCGAACAATGATACTGTAATCCAGAATAGGGTCTATTTAGAATACTTTTTAACTTATATAAATATAGTTTTATTTGCTTAAGTCAAACTAGCCATTTCCCATGGCATAGTAGTGAAACAGAACAGTGAGGAGGACCCTGCCCGGCTCCCCACACCAGACGTCACGCTTCCCACTCTCCTCAGCCCACAGCCTCTGTCTTGGTTTAGCGCATATATATCGCTCCTGCAAGCGAACTATGATTCTTAGCGCAATGAGAGAAGACGCAAGAGCAAATTATATAAAAAACCCAATCTAAATCCATTAAGTAGTTCTCTCGTGAAAAGTGGACAGACAGACAGACAGACAGATTTTGGATTTTATATATACAGTATATAGAGAGATGAGTTATGGTTTCATGTTTTTTTTTTATTGTTTACCAGAGAATTGGATATACTGTAAAATAGAAGCAAATAGTGGGTTAAGGATTAATTTTGAATAGAACAGCATAACTGCAATGTTGACATCATTGTCACCTCACAGCAAATTGGCATTAGCTAAATTCCCAACTGAGAAGACTTGTGTATAGAATTTATCTGTTCTCCCAGAGTTTTCATTTGTTGTTGTTGTTTAATTTCAACATTAAAATGATCTAAAATTTGCTTGACTTTAAGTTGACAGGTAGCAGGGCCGCAGTGGCTGCAGGTTTTTATTTGAACTCTTGTCTTATTTCGTAACCCATTTTTGCTGCTAATTAACTCCTTTTCCATTCATTTTAATTGACTTGTTTTTTTAAAGATTTATTCCCCCGAATTGCTCCATTTCTTTCCTTAAATGGCAGCCAAACAGACATTAAATGTGAAGTGAGTGAGCCAACAGAAGACCAACTAACTCAGGTCCTCAAACTCCAACCAATTTCACTCCAACCAGTTGCTTAATTAGGCGCTGAGTCTTGTTGTTAATTAAACCCGTTCTTTAACTCCATGGCTTGTTGCTGCTTTCATTGTGCAATAGCAGACATTTAAATTTTATCTTTTATAAGAGCGCTGCTAAAATATTTTAGGGAACGGAGCAGATCAGCATTCCAGAGACCTTCATCTTTGTTTATTTTCAGATATTATAAGAGGCATGCAGTTTGCTGGTTATGTTTTGGCTCATTTTGTATCTCATTACTGTTTTGCTTCTAATTAAGGAAAAATAAACAATTAAGGGGTCTGAGTCTTCAAGAGCCAGTCAATTAAAATTAATTCAAAAGAAGTTAATTAGCAACAAAACCAGGTCACTAATTAAGAAAAGAGTTGGAATGAAAACTTGCAGATACTGCGGCCCTCCAGGACCGGAGTTTGAGATCACTACTGTATGTGCTAATATGAAAGAAAGCAACTGTAATAAAGTTAATAGACAAGATAAAAGTGTTCTGTATTTATTGAAATTTTGTTAACATTGCACTGTAGTAGAGCACTCTGTACTCTAAGAAAAAGTAACACATTTTACATTTGATTAAGCTACTTGCTTGTCATACACACAACTCTGGTTTGAATTCTGCCAGCAGATTTTTAAATTGGCTACATACGCATAGATATACGAGATGTATGTTGTACTCTGCATGTTACTGCAGTTATTCGGGGCATTACTAAAATCAATTTAGGCAAATTGATACATTCAGATTATAGTGATTAAACTTGAACTTTCACATTTGCTGTTTTAGTGGAATAATCCTGTATGTAGGAGCAGGTGGATGTTCTCACATTGCTTTGTTTCTTCTCTTGTATTTCTGCATTGTTTTAATGTGTAGTTATTCCATTTTGTTGAGTTTTCTAGAAATAATTCTAATCTGTTTTTTGTTTTAACTTTTCTTTCTGAATTGTCCCATTTCTTTCCCTTGCTCTTATGTTAGGTAAGTTATGTCTAGTTTTTTCTCTGTATACAATTAATGGAAAAAGTACATTTTGAAAAGATCTACTGTATTCTAAACATAAATTTCATGTTGAAGTGTAGTAATGTATTCTCAAAGAAAACATAGAAAAACAATAAATCTTAAAGATTATTAATTTTAAATTAATACCTTTCAGACGTGAAGAAATTATGTTATCTGCATGTCTTGCCAAACCTCTAAAAATTTCACATTGATAGCTAATACTAAACATTTTATGATTACATGAAGCAATAATGGCACTACTGACTGAAGGACTTGTAACATCACCTCTCTGGTTTTAGAGACAAGATAACATATTCACTGAATATTAGTCTATTCGACCTCCCACTGTTTCTTCACCAGTGGTGCAACTATCACAGCGTTACAGAATTTAACATGCAAATTGTAGACGAAGGTATCATTTATTATTGTAAATCCCATATGATTAACAATGAAGTCAAATATTTGACAGCAAATTTACCCCTGTATGATATTAATGCAGTGAGATCTGCTAAAGTGAACTAAATGTGAGGTGAGGATTATCTCTCCAATAATCAATTTTATTAGATAGTCTTTATAAATATGACAACAGCAATCACAATTCTTCCATTACCATTTTTATATTGGCTCTTGTGACCTTGAGTTAGATTAGGCAGTTCCAAAATCAGATCAATACACGATCAATTGGAAGCCTTATGATTTTTTTTTTCGGTGTGAATGATGTTTCTATATCAAAAAATTATACTAGCAAATTAAATGTAATATATTTTTAATGGAAGAACTATATAAAAAATATTTTTCATAATTGTGCTGCTTGTTGGCAAAAATAAAGGGTTGGACATGATAATATTACAGCTATAGCTGAAGGACCAAACCTGCTTCAAGGGAAAAAAAAAACTGTGTTTATGCCTGAAAATCAGACTGTAAGTGGAATGTAATGCCTCTGGTCAAACAAATTAAAATTTCATTATACCAGTTATTTTAATTTGTTACCTTATTATGCTATGTTTTATTCCCAACCCCCAATCCATTTTGCCAGCTATCAATTCTGAAAAGCCCTGGGCTTTGCTCAAGAATGTATTTCTACCAATTTTAAAAATGAAAAGCAACTGGTGGAAAAATTGAGTTCTGATGATCTATTAACTTAGCACTAAGTCATTTAAGTGTTACATTTCCTGAGTTTTTATTATACATAAGATGTAAAATACAACATGTAGAATAGAAGGTCACAAACTTACAAATGCACACAAAATACAGTATACTGTATATGTTACAATAACTATGTTTTTCGATTATCCTGTAATGAGAAAACAAGATAGTACAGCCACGAATATTACCACTTTTAAAAAATACTAAATATACCTTTTATATAATGTAAAACAATCATTACATTTAATTTTCCCAGGTGTTTGTGTGTTCTTGTTATTGTGTAAAGATATGAACTGCATGCTCAGACCCAGCCACCAATCTAGCTAAGGACCTTAGTTATCTAGCATCTAACCTTTTAAATTCAGTGCCTGTGTATGTAACTTACTATGTCTGTGTAAAGTGCTTTAAGAGGTCCATCAATAAACTAACAAATCAATAAAATCTGCGCCCATGTTTATCAAGCATCTCAGAGTAGGAGAAACTACTAATTAGCTCTAAATTCTCAGAGTGATGCAAATGTAGTCCTACTCTTACGAGTAGGAGTAAATAGCAGAGTGCTGTAACTGTGTTAGCCATAGATTGATACAGGAGAAAGTAGGGTGAAATGACACCTCTTATTGGCTATCTAAATAGATTACAAATGCAAGCTTTCGAGGCAGCTAAGGCCCCTTCATTAGGCAAGGTGTAACAAAGAAACTGAAAAATACTCTAGCTTATATTAGGACAGCAAATTGATTTTTTCCAGTTTTCCTAAGTTAGGAAACTACTAACTTCACCAGGACTTAGGAAAGGTTGTGAGCTATCCTAACTCAGTAGAAGTTGCCAGAAGATGGTATTCAGGCAGAGATCAGTTCCATCCACAAAGACAAGCCATGTACTGTCAGTGAAAATTAAAGTGTTGGTAATGTTTTGCCCATGTGGAAAATGCAACTTAGCAATAGTGAGAATTTATGTATGTCAAAACTCAATGTTTGAACCAAATATCAAATGCCTTTAAAATGCCTGAGGTAATATGCAGATTATATATTTCCCCACCACTCCATGTGTACCTCCATACACGAGTTAATATTAAAGCAAGCAACTTTCATGCAAATCAGCAAATACATGAAGATCACTGCCCCAAGTGTGGATGAGCATGCATATGTGAATCCCAAGCATTATCAAAATACCAATGCACAGGTGGTCATGGATGAAAACTGTATTGTAGTAGCCTTCACATTACCCTGAAGATTAATGGGGCTGGATTGGTGACTGACAGCGAACTGTCACACAGGTATGCCGAGCTTTGCACTCCACGAATGCCTGGAATATTCATGTTACACTTTACACGGTTCAAGAAGACAGATGGAGACTGCAAGGCCTTAGATAAATAGAGCTTAGCAGGAGATAAGGGAGGATCATGGAGAGGGACATAGCACATGACTCTGGAATAGGATAAGAACACCAGAAGAATGACTGCGACTTATAGCTATGGCTAGTTTCAATAACTGTTACTTCACACAGCGTTTTCTGTGGCCTTAAGCGGGAAGGAGATACTCCTGAAAGTACAGCTGTGGATCATTCATTTCATAATAAGCATGCCTGTTATCGGACTTCACTCTCATTCGATGTGTGTATGTTTGTTCTTCCATCTCGGTGCTCATTACTGTATTAGTCTTAGTATTGCTGTGATCAAGTGGCAACAATTACATGCAGCTTAAAGCAGTATCCTACATTATTATGTTTTCCTTCTTCTTCTTCACTTTCTGCTTTGACTATTATTGTTATTACTAATATTATTATTTTGTTGTCTTTGTGGTAAAGCTTAGTGTTAGTATAAGAAAACTACAAGGGGCAAGGGGTACCATAAAATCATGACGTCTCAGACTGGAATTCCACTTCTTAGCTGAGACTAGGACTAGGATTCTTTGTAAATACTTCTTATGTAATATTCTGAGGTAAGACAAATTCTTATTCTAGTGTGACTTTTAGAGCAATACTTAGGAAAAATTCTGAGACGCTTGATAAATACGTGCCCTGATTTATAAGTATCCTTCAAAATGTATTGTAAATAGAGCACACCTTATTTATAATTCTTCTTAACACAAAACAAAGGTTAGGGACCACCACCCGTATACTTGACCTTGGCTGCAAAATAAGCAAAGTATTCAGCAGAACAATGTACAGAACGGAGTCCAAAACAGAACTGATCAACAGAGGAAGGGAGTGGGGTTTGATAGGGAGGTTTACGGAAGTGATGCCGTCCTCGGGGCCGGGCCAGGAAGTGATGTGGTCCTCAGGGCTGGGACAGGAAGTGACGTCCTCAGAGCCGAGGCGGAAGTGACGTCTTCGCATTCAGGTGGTATTTCAGGTGTCTGGTCTGCGGGGACAAAATAAGAGTGTTGAATGCACCCCGCCACCAATTGGATGGGTATGGAATTCCCTTCTTTTGATCCCTGTGGCTGGCTCCCATGCGCAGGGGTGTGACACTGTATAAAAACTTTTCAATAAGAAATACGTAATGTATACACTGTAAATGTTCCAGGTATATCAACTCCTAATAGCTACCAAAAAAGAATATGATTGCAGTAATAGATAAAGGTTCCTATAGAGTGTAGCTGTGTTCACTTGCTCCGATATGGTGAGGAGCTCAATCATATGGAAAGAATTCAGATTAGAACTACTGCTTATCTACGTCAGGAAAAGAAAAGTTAAACTTATCTGAGCAGGTAGTGAGGATTACTTTGAATACTTCACCCAGGAGGGGTTCTGTGTTATTGAAAACAGCTGTAGATCTAAGAGACACTGTTGTTTCTCTTCATCGAAACTGTAATGTGTATATAAGGGTTTGGCATCATAAAAGACTCAGACTTTTACCTTCAGTACTTGCAATTTCCAGTCCTCTCCCAGAGTAGAAACACTAATGTCCTAACTTCAAGATACATTCTGATATCTTGGGAGACTACTGCCATTCTTCACTACAAGCTGTTGAAATTGCTGTGTATCTTGTTAACAATGTTCACTTTAACTCTGTTATATTCTCTGTGGCCAAAAGTTGTGCATTTCTGTGTTAAGTGTGTGATACTGTATATCTATCATTTGTCTATCTGAATCCACAATTTATGACTTTTGGCCATTCTAAGGAGCTAGAAAATGAACATTACAGTGTGGTGAGCTGAAAAAAAATATTTTCCTATTATTGTTTCTTCTTTACAATATATGCACAAATTTACTGTGAGAGATATGTTTTTCAGAAGAAAAGTCCCCAGTGTATCACAAAATAAAAATTTTACCAGTGTAATGTAGAATCTCTAAAGTTCAAAGGTTTTATTTTATTCATAACATAGATGAAAACCAACAAGTAAAAAAGGAATGAGTAAATATGACATATTAGTTGAATTGTGGCGATAACAACAGGTAAGTGAAGGCAAAATAATTAATAGAAGCAAAAAAGCAAGGAAAAAAAAATGGAGCCAAGTATATAATACTCTCTGAAGGCATGAGTATGAAGTCACTGCTAAATTTTCTTTGTATTTAAATTAAAACAACTATTAAAACATTCAGACAGAGACTTCATTATTCATCGAAACAGCGTTTTTTTCTTGCAACCCAATTTTGCCTTCTTTGTGTCTTCAAGATGCAGAATCTCCGCCAACAGTCATCCTTGTGGGGTGGTTTGGTTTGGTTGGGGGTTCCCCTTGGTGAATTTCCATTGCAGGATGTAGTGGACCAATGTGGATTTCTTAAACTGTCTTTGCAGAACCTTCGTGAGACACTACACAAAATGTTTGTGACCCTTTCCCATAGAATACAATTGTGAATCATGACTCTGCCCAACCAGAAATCAGAAAACTCGCATTATGTCCCAGAGTTTAAGAGACTATGCATTAAAATACTTGAGTAGGTAAGAAATAAGGTATACAGATTAGAATGTTGTATTCAATGAGGTAGTTACTTTCTGTTCCATCCTCTTCTTGGTCTGTTTTCAGGTCATGTTGTATATCTCTGTCTTCCCTCTTTTCTTCCCACTCCCTTCTAATCTTCTTTCACTCTTTGCCATTTAGGATGAAAGGTTCTGCATTGAATGCTGTTTTATGTAAAGCTGCACTTTTCTTTTCAGTTATTTTTTACTTCTCATGACTGAGACCTAATTAATAATAACATTTCTGCTTCTAAAAATCTCATTCCATCCATCCATCCATTTTCCAACCCGCTGAATCAGAAAACAGGGTCACGGGGGTCTGCTGGAGCCAATCCCAGCCAACACAGGGCACAAAGCAGGGAACCAATCCTGGGCAGGGTGCCAACCCACCGCAGAAAATCTCATTCATACATCTAAATTTAAATTTGTGCATCTTTGGTATCTGACCTATTCTAAATATTTTGCTGTAAGACTTTCCAATCATCTCAACTATTTTCTTTGTTTTACCTTATATACTGGAAATGTCCCACAGTCTCAGCCTTTTCTGAGAGCTGTGTCACAATTTCTCTCATCTATCCCCTCCTCAAGACTTCATTCTCTTGCTCTCTCTTTCCTCTTTCCAACAGAGACACTTTGGGCAGTACAGTTACCCTTAAGCCTCTTTTTGGAAATCCCTGATTCTCTATTCTTCAATTTTGAAAATCCCCCTTTTCACCTTAAATATTTCAGATTGGCAGACTTTTATTCAAATTCCATAAATTCACATAGATGGGAGCCATGACCTCTTGTCTACAGTATTTTTTTAAAATATTTATTGTGGTTCAGTCATCCAAATTGAGGTTTTTCACAATTTTTCACTATTTTCTGTGAAGGGTAGTATCTGTGGGGAAGGATATATTGGCATATACTAATTTAATAAAAAAATATATTTAAAAGAGAAGTTACTATATCTAGAGACTAGCTGTGCTACCCATCTAATCAACATAGGTCAGGCAAGTTCATCCACGCTTGTCTATTCATGGTCAGTTTCTCCATAGTTCATGCTCTGCAGCTCTGTTTAGTCGGTGCGCGTCCATGTTGTTTTAGGGCCCCCCCTTCTTTTTCTGGTGCAGTTTGTTGTGAAAACTATACTGAAGTGACCTCCATACACAGTTCATAGTTCTGAAGGTGTTTCTTACTTTATGGCATTGTACAACTGTCTGTAATGTCTAGCTCTTCTAGAGTTGTGAAGGGCATCCGCCTAATGTCTCTCAATGGCAAGACTGAACAGTGTAGCAGACATTACGGATCCTTGCTGCACACCAGTTTTCACTTCAAAATGTCAGTAATTGTAGCCCACACTGCTGTAGAAGTTGATACAGAAACTCTTAAAAGGCTTCACCAAATGTTGCAGAATTTCATAAGCTTTCAAGATAAGCCAAAGACACTCAGTATGAACAGTGTCAAAGGCTTTTTCAAAATCAACAAAAGTGAGGTTCAGTCGTCTCTGCCACTCTGTACAATGCTCAATGATGTAGCGTAAAGCAAAGATCTGGTCATTACAGCTCTCCCATAAAGAAATCCTGCTTGCTGTTTCCTCAGTGAGTCATCTACTGCTTTTGATATTCGTTTGATGATAATCTTAGCTAGAATCTTAAAGAGGATGGAAAGGAGTGTAATTCCGCACCAGTCATTGCAATCACAGAATGATCCTTTTTTTGGAATTTTGATTATAATTCCTTTATTTCAGTCCTCTGGGACCTGAGCTTCCTCCCAGATAGTTCTAAATAGAGGATGGAGAATAGTGGCTGTGAGTCCAGGGTCTGCCTTGAAAAGTTCAGCGTATAAGTTAACATATCCTAGGGCCTTTCCATTCATTAGTGATTTCACTGCTGCTAAAATTTCTTCTTTTCCTCGTGATTTCACATCAATATCAAAGTCTTCTTCTACATTTAAGATTTCCATATCGTCTTCTGGTTTTTCCATAGGATTTCCTGTTCCTCTTTAGTTGTTAGAATGTTCCTTGTTTGCCTTTAACAGGTACTGCTGTTGTTGTTCTACCCCTGCCGCTTATGTATCTTTTGTGGTTTTGTAGACCTTTCCCTGTTCTCCCTTACTAGCTGCCTCTTCAGCCCATCCATGAAAGCTCGTTTGTCTGCCCTCACCATTCTCTTCACAGTTGTATAACCTTATCTACATTGCTGTTGTAGCCTTTCCCGGAGTCTAGCTGACTTGGTGTCATTCAGCTTCTTTTTAGGTCTACATCATCCGTCAATGGCTGACCATGTCCCTTCTGACATCCATTCCTTCCTTCTCCTTTTCTGTCTATAGCCTAAACGTTCCTCACTGCTCTTAATGTGCAGCAAGGCCCCACTCTTCCACTTCCAATTAATATTTTCTTCATTATTCTCACTCTCCATATTTTGTAATGCCTGGTATCTATTTTTTTCTGATTTGAATAACAAAAGCTTTCTTGGCTTCACTTGGCTTCTTCAGCAGATCCATATTGACATGTTTCTGTAATGGGTCTTCCGCCCTGTGCTCCTTAATTTCAGTCTCACAGTGGCTTTTATTAGATGATGATCACTTCCAAGGTGATCAGGGTTTACTTCAAGTAGCAATCGCCTCCATGTGCCATTGATCAGTAAGTGGTCAATCTGGTTCTTGTCTCTGCGATTGGGCGAGTGCCATGTGAGCTTGTGTATATCCCAATCTGGAAACATGGTGCTGTTCAAGGTACAGAATTCAATGAGCCTTTGTCCATTCTCATTCTTGACTTCGCATCTGTGCCTCCTCATGACTCTCTCATTATGTGTGTTATTCATACCCACTTTTGTTTTCATGTCTTCCATGATAATGATAATATCATGATGTGGTGTCTTCCTTATTTCCAGCTGGAATTGGTCGTAAAATGCATCCTTTTCCTCTTCCTCACTTACATTGGTTGGAGAATAACATTGTATGCTGACCTGTTTCCCTTTCAAACTTGCCAAGATCAGTCTACTATTGACTGCTCTTTAACTTATCAGTGTTTTCTCTACCCATTCCTCAGTATGATAGCTACTCCTTCATGATGTTAACTATCATCTCTCCCTGAGTAGAGGACTGCCTCTCCTGATGTTGTCTTTACCCTGCCCGATCCAATCCATCTACATTTGCTAATCCCTAGAATATGCACGTTGTAACACTGCATCTCTACTGTAACTTATGCTAGCATCCTGGTTTGAACATGGGATGCACATTCCAGAAGCCTAACCTTAATTTGGTTTTAGCTGTGTTCAGGGCTTCCCCTTTCATGCCAGTGGCTGCCTTGTAGCTTTCCCCACTTGCAGTCATAAGAGTCATTGCATAGGACTCAGGAAGGCCATTGCATATGGGTGTCAATGAACTCTTTGTTGCTGTTTTTGTAACATAATTGTTTTCTACAAGTTTGGGTTATTGGCCTAATGCTGAACCACCTATAACCAGGAGGAGTGACAGATCGCACTTTGTCTGGCCTCTACCCTTAGACCTGTCTGGCTTAGGTGGCCCTTTCAGGAGCACATAGCTCCCCCAGCATAGTTCTTTAGATCTTTGAGGCACTCAGGCTCCCTAAGGCTAGGGCTAAGCTCTGAGGCTAGGGATCCGCACTGGCAACCTGAAGGTTGCTGGTTCGAATCCCATAAATGTCAATAGGGACTCTCCTCTGTTGGGCCCTTGAGCAAGGCCCTTAACCTGCAATTGCTGAGCACTTTGAGTAGTGAGAAAAGTGCTATATAAATGCAAAGAATTATTATTATTATTATTATTATTAACCACAACAAGATGGAGATCCAGCTGGGAGAATCAATATAGGCCTCTGTGTTAAGGTTTGAAGTTCACCATGCAATGCATATGTGTCTTTGATAGGCTATTTGATATGGAATTTATAAAAACAGTGTTCATTTATGTTATGCACCATCTATTTCAATGACAAAGGCAGTGCATTTTATTACTAAAAATGTATGATGCACCATCTTTTGGAATGACATAGACATAAACAACCAGACAGACACACACAAACATTTATCCTTGATGATCTGCTCAATTACAGCATGGATACCAGCCACCTCATGAATGTGGCTAATCGCTAGGATGAGGTTTGCCAGACCAGTAAATGGGTGTGTGTTTATGGGTAACTACTGTGAGGGTCATTACCAAAAATCAGGGAAACAATTGTCAATGCAAAAGCAATAAACCACATATTTAGTCAAAAGTAGAGTAGCCAGAAGTTGGTTGCCAAAAGATGGACTGTCACAAAACCTAGACACAAAACTGTTAACAGAACTGAAACCATAATGAAACCATTAATGAAGACAAAATAATTATTATTAAGTAATAATCAAAAATCATGCTGTCACCAAAACCACATGCAAAACCATTAAGAGTCTTAAGGGAAATTGTCAATAATCTGTCACAATCTTAAACAGGATATGCAGGAGAATTGAAACCAGATTCATGCTGATGCCATCACATGCTGTGGTGCGTAAAGGCACTTCCCCAGTAACCAACAGTGTCTTGGCCATCTGCAATTAGTGGTGCAACAGGCACAACATAACAAAACAGTGGAGCAAATCGACCAATAAAACAAAACAAAACAAAAAATGTAACGCTGCAAATAACACAACCTCACAACAAGTACATGGGGAAGCTAAAAAATAAAAAGGTGATGCTGCAAATACAAAAATTAACAATAATAAAATTCAATTTAGTTGTAGATAAAAAAATTAATACAAAACACCCACTTATTAATATTCTCTGCTGTTTTAAAACCTCTGAGAATCCAGAATAGAACAGCAGAAAAATAAATTTAAAGCAAAACAATATTTTCAAACGGGCACAATCTGTAATAGGCACAAACAGGAAAAAGAAACAAATTTAACTTGTGGCACAAATATAGCTACAGAGCAGAATTCGAGATTTATGGATTTTTCCTTATTCCTTGCTCCAAAAATCTGCTTAACCATGAAGCTAACACAGATATTGATATAATGACAAAAAATGTTGGGCAAGGTCAAAAAACAAATGCATTCAGTCCTTTAATTTGCTGCTGAAATATACAAAACAGCATAAATTTACTTTAATGCTTTAAAATAATCTAGGTTAAAAAGTTAGGTTTGTCTGATATCCTAGTAAATGTTATGTAGCCTATTAAAATTAAAAAGATACTTTTTATCATTTAATCATTAAAATGATCAAAGAATACTGCCAAAACTTTGGTATCAATTTATTTGTAAATGTTGGACTTTGTGTTTTCTCATGTTTCCATCGTACACAACTAGGGAATTTCATTAGTGAAATTCTTTTCTTCCAGGGTGTATGAGGTTTTAAAATTTAATGAACAGAAAGCTTCTCTGATGCATATTGACAGGTATTTAAGGCATCAAGTTGATCACCAATTCCCTGTGTATCAGGTAATCCTTTCCAGTAGAGCTTTTTCTAGATGCTCCTGGCACAAATTACTTTTGAAAACTCCAACAGATCTATAAACCTCATCTCTTGTTAGTGGCAAGTTAACAGCAGTGTTAAGTTTGCCAGATTATCATATATTAAGTAGGAAGCTGGATACACTTAATTATATAGCACATAAACAATATGGAATATTTAACAACACAGGAACAATTGTGTAAAGAGTTATTGTAAAATACGTAGTATACTATATTTGAAAAATAGATAGATAGATAGATAGATAGATAGATAGATAGATAGATAGATAGATAGATAGATAGATAGATAGATAGATAGATAGATAGATTAAAAGTGTTTAGTTGTTCAAAACTATTTTTCAAATACCAAAACTACAGTATGTTCTTGTTCTAGTTTGATATGTGGTAAAAAAATTAAATAATAAAATATGTATATGGTATATATAACATAAATATATGCAAAAGAATTCTTTTTTAAATAATCTACCATATTCTTTAAGTAAATGTCAATGAGTTTCATACCCTATGCTCTAGATAACAATTTACCAAATACTGCAGCGTTTTTTCTATCTTTTTATACATGTATTGAGGCATTAAGGCTTTTTCTTTCCTTTACCAGTGTATAATTATCTAAATATAAGGTCAAATATAAACTAGCTTTAAATAAACAAGAGAATGAGTTTTAAGTAGATAATTTATACAACAAAAAAGAAAAGGCATGCCCCTGCACTTTGTTTATACAGTATTAATAAACCATTACAGATAATTACCTTGGATGGAGTTTCAGCAAAAATATGTAAAAAATTCAAACCTTTTTTTAACGATATGCTAATGTGTTTTTCTATAACTCAAAGCATGGCCTTCAGGAGACAAACTATATATGCTGTCAATCACACTTGTCAACTAAGGATATTTAGCGATTCTTGAATAGCAAGTGGTCAGTGGGTACCATAAATTGAAATAAAAGACAGAGAAGTGTATTAACTCAATAAAGCTTTGTAAATGGCTCCCCTGGAGACAGAAAATGTAGAGTTATGTTAAACCTTATCAGGTTTTTTCATGTAAATATTTCAAAGCCACTTCATTTTATTCTTGCTGAAGGCACTTACTGGTCTGAAAGTGAAATGCTAAATTTTAATATTGATAAATATTTGATAAATGAAAAGTTGGATACTTACACTAAAATGGTCCAATGTAATTGTTAATAGGTCACTGCTATTTGATGATAACAGCTTAGCAAAATGGATAAGACTCATTTAAAGATGACACATTTAAATTATAAATGGAGACATCATCCATCAAAATGAATGTATAACTCTGCCTCTGATATGGATAGGCAGAAGTTCATTAAGATAAAAAAAAACCTTAATAAAAAGAATAACAGGTGTTACCTTGCAGAGTGTTCAAAATACATATTTAAAGTTTAAGTCAAAATCATAACTTTATGGCTTCAGGTGACTCCATTTAAATTATGTATAAGCTATAATGTTCTATTTAGAGATAAATTATTTAGTTTTTAGTTTTCTTCCCAGCACAGGAGCTGGGCCTCAATAGCATTTTAAACATATTACTTACCTTATCCAGTTTAAAATAAAAATAAAAAATGAAATTCTGTTGGAAGCATTTCTGCTGCTTTTACTTAATTGCCACCGTGTTTGGCTTATGACTTAAAATGACAAAGGAATGCATGTTATTTGTGGTAATTAATATTTTGTGGTATTCAATAACAATGCAGGAAATTGTGAACTTTATATCTGATTAGTACAATCATCTAGGTGCATGCACTGTAACATTATTTTTATTCATTTTTTAGGTGGCACATTGGAATGTGCACTTTTTAAAAAAAAGTTTAATGAATTTATTAAAATCAAATAACACTCCATACACATAACTTAAGTTTTACAAAAAGAAAAGAAAAGAAAAAGATTTGAAACAAACCAACCCTTTTAAATAGGTATGTTCTCTCAAGGGGCAGCACGGTGGCGCAGTGGTAGCGCTGCTGCCTCGCAGTTGGGAGACCTGGGGACCTGGGTTCGCTTCCCGGGTCCTCCCTGCGTGGAGTTTGCATGTTCTCCCCGTGTCTGCGTGGGTTTCCTCCGGGTGCTCCGGTTTCCTCCCACAGTCCAAAGACATGCAGGTTAGGTGGATTGGCGATTCTAAATTGGCCCTAGTGTGTGCTTGGTGTGTGGGTGTGTCTGTGTGTGTCCTGCGGTGGGTTGGCACCCTGCCCGGGATTGGTTCCTGCCTTGTGCCCTGTGTTGGCTGGGATTGGCTCCAGCAGACCCCCGTGACCCTGTGTTCGGATTCAGCGGGTTGGAAAATGGATGGATGGATGGATGTTCTCCCAAAGGCATTCATCGGACATATTATTAATTGTTCCTATATGAATGGGTGTGCGTATGTGTAACACACACAACTGTAAGTACATAATGTCTGCCAAAGATGCAATGCAGGAACCAACCATGGATGGAACACTAGACTTTCACAGTGCACAACACGTTACATTTCTAAACCCCAACAATGGCAATTCAGTTTTCAGTCAGTCTAACACACATGCATCTTTAGGAATGTGATAAGAACACCAAAACTTGGAGGGGGCTAGAACTCAGTCTCTAAGAGCTATGCCAACAAAAGCATACAGGACAAAAATGTGCTGACAAATGTGTGCAGACAACAGTGCACAGTGGCAAATGTGCCCAAGGAAAATGTGCACATCTAATGTTTTACTGTAAGTCTTCTGACTTAGAAAGTCAGTTTGGAGAAAAGTACAGAAATCTAACGTAAAGGACACTTAAAAAACAAGAAAAAAGTCCTTCTACACATTTAAATATTATTAGCTTTAAGTTTTGTATCCTGTGATGACATGCCTGCTGCTTCTAAAGAACTGGTGGATACGTTCCCTCCAGAGCTACACACACCTAAGTAGGAGTGGGCGATAAACTGTTTGATCCTGTATAATGGATACAATTCTTGCAGGATGATTTTAAGAAACAAACATTTTACTGGTATGCTAAAACAGACTGTAAATTGGAAATGTGATTTTTATGATGGGGTATTAGTTTCTTAAAGGTAATGCCTCTGTGTTTGGGCTTGTATGTGAACTGCATGTAACAGGTGACCCTACCCACCCCTTTAAGAAGACTCCCAAGAGTGAAATGGGATTCATTCTGATTGGTGTGTTTAAAGCCAGCAATTTGAAACAAGGAGAGATGACAACAAAAGTGCCTTGTCCTGTTTTTTCCAGTGTTTGCTCTGTCGCAGCATGAGAAAAAGAGAGACAGAAGTTGAACTTTCATTGATTGAAGCTAACTAACTGAAATACTGAATATTAAATCCATTACAGAAGCTTTTTGAAGGATTCCTGCATGCAAAATCCATTGTTATTACATGCATAACTTGTTAAAAGTACAGTAGATACAAAAACATTATACCAGTATCTAGTTTAAAGGGTTTGATTTATACTGTGATATTGATTATTAGCCTTACTCCCCACTGCTCTATTCAGATCAAGATAATATTCCCAACTTCCTGGCTTACAGAATTTAAAAACAGTTTAGTTGTAGTGCTCCTCGTCACTGGAACTCACTACCACAAAACATTCAAGACACAGATTCCCTATCTATTTTCATATCTCACCTTAAGACTTATCCATTTAGACTAGCTTACACTACCTGACCTTAGGCTATATTCTTATTGCTGTATTTTCAGTTCCATAGATATAGATATATGTATATGTGTATGTGTATATGCATGTTTTTGTTGGTTTTATGGTTTTATTATTTGTACAGTATCCTTGGGTGTTTAGAAAGGCACCTTGAAATAAAATGTATTATTATTGTTATCCAAAAAATAGGTGTTAAGGCCTCCATGAATCCTGAACACAAAATCAGCCTGGCTCTAAAATCAAAGGGCAAGCTTCAGTCAGCAGAAACCCAAATGAACAAGGCTGAACATTCAAAAGGGAGAAGGGAAAGTTCAAACCTTTGACACTGAATAACAAAACAGTATTCTTCAAATAGAGGGCACGCCAGCCTCCCTATACCCTGACATATACAGACGCAGACACAGGTTTTGCAACGCAGTACATGTTTATTATAGTGGGGAAGCACTTTTCCTTCTCTCCCTACAACAGCACAGTTCCATGAGCAGCACTAATACACAGTCCTTCATTCTTCTCTTTCTCTTCCTTGTTCCGCCTCCACTCCTCCTCTAGCAAGCTTTGTCCTCTTCCACCTGAGTCTGGCTCCCCAAGTGAAGTGAGGTGGATCTTTTTATGCTGCTCCTGGGAGTGCTCGAGGTGGCACGATTCGATCTGGAATCACTCCCAGGTGTGGTGAAAGCCCAATGTAGCAGGGCTTTGTAGCCTCCACAGCTCCCCCTGGTGGCATCCACGGTACCCAAAAGTGCAGCAGCGAACTCCCATGAAGCCCTGCGGAAATCCAAGGTGCCACTGCAACTCAGGGAGGGTGCCATCTAGAACTCTGGGGGAGGCAGAGTCCTGTGCACATCTATCTATCTATATATATATATATATATATATATATATATATACTGTATATATCTCTCTATATATCTTTTTAACTGAATTATTCCAAAAAATTCAAAAGGAGTACAAAAGTTTTGGTATAGGGCAGGCTGAAACTTACCAAAAATTAAGTTCACAATCCAAAAACAGACTCCAATGTCTAAAGAAGTGTTCATTAACTAGAAAAATCACAGAAGTACTTAGAAAATCCTAAGGTAGGTCAAAATCCAGAATTCAAAAAGTGAAAGTGCCAAGCCAATATAAATGTGAACACCAATGGTTCAGAATTAGGACTCAGACATTTGCATGCTTATATAGGCCTAGGGTTGCTAGCACAGCTGCAGCATCCCATGCCCCCCTTAGATTCTACATAAAAAGGACAAGGAACAGAACTACTAAATATACAATAAATAGAATATTCAGTCAAAAGTATCAAAATAGAAAAGGAAAAGAGAACAATACGTTAAAGGAAAAGAACCTTGAGCCAGGCTGAAACCCTGGGTATCCCTTAACACAGTGGTCCCCAACCTTTTTGACAGCAAGGACCACTTTATTAGATGCAAATTTTTCCACGGACCGGTCGGGGGATTGTCATGGGGAATTGGGGGTCAGTTTTATATACAATTTACATAACATTTCTATTATTATTAAGTTATTAAGCAGTTCACATATGTTTGTAACCCGAGATTTTTCTTCTTTTTTTGCATATAACAAAGACATATGCTTTGCATTTGCCATTCCAACAGATTGCACATCACAAACATTAACACTGTTATCGTTTTTTTCGTGTCTGCCGTTTCTATAGGAGGGTGACAATGAATTAAATTCTAATGGATGTTTTTCAAATGTTGACAAACAATAAGCAAAAGGTATCACCAAAAACCACAGAAAACAAAAACAGTACGAGGAAAGTTCGAAGAAAGATATTTTTTTTTTTACAATGTTTCTGTTTGGGGGTCGTTGTGCAAATGTGCACAACTGAGCTGTGACCACAGATCTACCTGCTCTGTGGATGATTCGTTCAAGCATTTCAAGGTCACTTTGTTGTAATGAAAGCATCTGCTGAATGTACTTCTTAGTAATGCGATTTTTCTATAGACTCGTGTCATATGGGGAAACTGTTGGGACCATAAAAATACTTTGTTGTAATACTCTCTCACCTCGGTCTCTCTCCTCTCTCTGCGCCGCTGCAAAGCCCCACCCGCCAAGCGTTCTGAAAAGTCTGAATGAGTCTCCGTTGCCGGCAGTTCTCTCGCGGCCTGGCTGTCAGATGGCTGCGGCCCGGTAGTGGGCCGTGGACCGGGGGTTGGGGACCCCTGCCTTAAATGATAAGTCCTGTCATAGCATAAATCAACATATTCACAGGTGCCACTTTTAGACTTGTTGCGATGGATTACATGTACTGTGATGTGGTGTAATAAACTGGACATTACCCTTATCCTTCATTTATGTATTATGTTTGTCTCTTGCACTTTTGTTATGCCACCACTATTCAATTGTGCCTCCTGTTCCTAGATTATAATCACTGGGCTAACCACCATTTTCCAGGCATTCCCAGGTTGGCTATTTGCACTTCACATCCTTTACCCTACTTCTTGTGGAATTGGGGTTAGATCAGCTCTCACAATACCACCTGCCTCCACTTTCAAATATTTCTTCTTTGCTGTGAATAGGGTTCTGTTTTATTTTTCTCACATTGTTCTACACTTTTTTTATGTTTTTGCATTTAACTCTAATCTTTTTCTTGTTTCAGTTTCATCTTGCAATAGTAAAAATTATTTCATGATATTTTTCACCACCAATTTGGTTTCTTATAAAAGTCATCATTTTGGAGTCAGTTACTGTAGCGAATGGCATAAAGGTCCCTGCCCAGCACTTCCTGCTTATCCAAGAATTTGGATACAAACTAACTAATAGCATTCATTATTTGCTATTAGATCTTCTGTCTCAATAAAACCTTTATTTTGAATTTTGACACTGACTTTTTGGTTAGTTTTCTAACTGAGATTATTGTATTTTTCAACTTCACGGGTGTGAATTCTGATCAGTATTTTTGACTACGTCTTGTCTAATGTTCCATTATTCATTTGACTTACACATTTACACTCTTTTGGCAGAACATTCTTCAGTCTCCCTCTGGGCCTCATTCTTTTTACCTCCATGACAGTGTACCTCCATCCTCCATCTTTTGCTCTACATACCCAAAACATCTCAGGCTGTGTGTCTTTATCACAGGATTTATTATACCCATACCAAGTCTTTCTCTCGGTTCTATTCAATAAGGTCGTGCACAAAAAGGTGAGCTTCAAAATGACGACCTCAATTGGGCTCAGCGAATAAAGGCGCACGTAAATAAAGGCGAGCTTCAAAAGGCGACCTCAATTGGGCGCAGCGAATAAAGGCAAACGCAACAAAATTATTACAGAAAATTTATTAGATAAAGGCAATGATTGAACGTATAAAAAGGTGAAAGCAAGAATATTAAAATGCCGCGCTCAATTGATGTCGCCCTTTTGAAGCTCGCCTTTTTGTGCTCGCCCTTATTGAAGGATACCCTTTCTCTCAACTCATTCATTTTCATCTCACTCTTATTAATTTAAAATTTCTCAAAGATTATATTAATATTTTGGGGTTTTGTTTATATGTTTTATTAATTATTATTTATCATTTTCCTGTGGTGGAATTTTGTGCACCATTTCATGCTTGTGGCCATTTTGTTTGTTTCTAGCAACACTTCTAGTTACCAGAATTCGTGACACTGCACAAATTACATGTGAACACATGACAACAGATGTATTTAAGATGGTGGTGCGTGTTGTCCCATATACAAGCTTTTGGATATTTAAAAAACAATTGATGATGGTGTAATTTGCTATTATAATTAGGGAAAGGATGCCAGTTGACAACCTTGGCTTTGACGTCTTTAGACTTTGGATTTTTGTCTGACATTTTTGTTTTGTTCACTGGCTTCTCTATAACAATGGTAATAACCCCGCTAGACTTTAATGAGTATTCTTTGTAGTTTGCATCTCTAAACTCTTTATCTATTGCTGTGTATTTTGGACAGATGTTTTTTTCATTTCAGGTCAACATACTCACTTCGTGACACTCAACACATCCAAATAATAATTCTCATCAAGCTTTCCCTTATGTTCTGCCTTCATTGACCACATCTCATTCCCATATATCATACTATTCCTCAGGCAACATTCATAAGATTTTCCCTTCAATGTCAGAGAGGCTCATTTAGAATTTGAAATGGTGGACATGCCCCTCTTACTCCTGCTAACATTGCCATATCTGTATCCATCTGTACTCAACTATAAAGAAGTCCTTCCTTACTTTAACCAAAACAAGTGCATTGTCAATATCTAAATGAAAACTTTCTATATCAGCATACTGCAGCCCTCTTGTACACTTTCTACAAATAAATCTGCATGCTTGCAGACTCTACTTCAAAGCACTACTTCTTATATTCACAGACTTCTCTCAACACCTCTACCACAAATGCCACACACCTCCTTCTTTTCCTTTCCTACCCATTGTCCTCCAGCCATCACATTGCTTTTCCCTGCACTTACCTTAAGGTCTTCCATTTCCAAATAAGCTTTTAATATAATATTTATTTTTTAAAGACATTGTTATTTATTTTAAATCCATTCCACATGAATAACCACAATGTACAGATAGATGGATAAAAAAATAATTACATAACCTTTATGTTTTTGAAAATTAAATTCACGGCTACAAAATACAAAACCTTACACAGCTTCATACAAAGTGAGATTCATAGGTATCATGCTTGGTTCAGTATTGTGCAATAAATCTTTTTTAAAACATGAAAAAATATTTAAAACTACTTTGACATATTTCAAGCAGCATGCTATTTTTGAAAGCATTGGAAATATTTCTGCAAGATCTGTAATCTTTTTGCAGTATATTCATGAAAGGTCTATCAAAAGTGAATATATTGTTTTCCAGCTCCATGCGCAATAAGACTCAGTGGGTTAAAAGTTAACCAGCAGCCTAAGGCTAGTATGTATGTAAGCTGAACAGGTACAAAATTGTTTCTTTTCTGTTGTCATATTGCATACTACATTTAAAGGGAAAACTGTTATATTAGCTTTGCCAGAAATATGCATCGACTAGGCCCCCTGAAATATATGACAAAGTAGAAAAAATGTCAGAGCAATGCAGTTAGCGACTCCGCCAGTGATGTTGTAATTTGTATGCTTTATAAAAATATTAGCATTCTTGTCTAAGTAGCCATCGCTCTGTCATTCTGGAAGGTGCAGTGATTTTCCTTCTGAGAAATGTTTTGCACTTAAAAAAAGAAAATAAATGAATGAATGGCATTTGTAATAGAAAATGGAATCAGGTTATGCTAAATTTCAAGAATGATAAATAACCACTGCAGCTCTGTGCATATAATGAATTACAACGCTCCTTCTTTTACCTGGGTAACATTTTAAAGAGGTTATGTTGTACTCCCAGCTACCAATTATGTCATCATACTGGCATTTACCTGGACATAATGATTCACAGCAATGCCTCTCCACTTGCATAATTCACGGTAAAGAAGCATGTCTACAAAAGGGGGAAAAAAATCATTAATAGAGAAACTTTACTGCAATAACTACGTCAAACAAATACTGTGCTCTTCAAAAGATGTAAGTTGTTGCCTTCATTAATCTCTTGGGAATATACGACTAACTTATTAAATTTAATTGTAAGGGCTGTCAGTACATTAGTTTTGCTGCATATAACACAATGTTCTCTTGTTGATTAAAAAAAAAAGCCCAAAACTGCCAAAGTGTCTGGGATGTTGAACTGAATCTGTGTTGTTGGGAAAACACCAAAGAATAATTATTTGATACACACTAAATAAAAGAAATACTATAATAGTTATTACCTATATTAAGATGTGGAAAATAAGGCATATCTGCCTATTCTGTAAACTATTAATAATAGTAAGAGGTTGAAGGGGCTTTTACTGTTAGGCAGAAACAATGACTGCCTACTATAAAATAGGAGTATTTAATAATTTGCGTATTGCTGTTGAGGATTGCGTTTCTCCTGAGAAAATAGGTAAATATAACAAATAGGAAAAAGCATCGTAATCATTTCGGCATTGATTCTTTAAAGTGTGGTGAAATGCAAGAAGCCTAAAAAGTACTGCTATAAATGTGGATTTATAATTGTAAATAATATCCTCAATTATACAGTGTCAGAAATATATGGGACATTTTCGCACATCTTTTTTACCCTTTAAATGCTGGTTATAAAAGGCCTAATTGTTACCGTTGTTTTCAAGAGGGAATGAGAACTACATCAAACTAAAGGAGAGAAAATCAAAACCAGACATTTTATGAGTAATCATCTGAAAAGGAAGCTGTGGTTTTCAAGGTTTCTTTTTATTGTTACCTTGGTAGCAAAAGGGGATGACAGGCTGCTGTATAGAGGGATAAAAATGTCCACTGTTGAAACACAGTTTTTGGCTCCTAATAAATCATCTTTGACTTCATCATTGTCTTCTAGATAATGAGCAATAAAGTTTCCACACTGAGGGAATGAAGGCTGCAAGTGAAGCAACCACAAGGAAAGCTGCTTCCTTTACACAGTTCCATAAAACAACCAGCTTTCAAATGACTTGACAGGAGCCATTTTCCAATTTGTTAAATAAACAGTTTAATGAACTAAAACCTCTTGGATATAATCAAATTAACTCACTGAAGATTTCCAAAACAGAGTGATTGTATTAAGTTCGAAGGCACAAAAGGCTGCAAGTTCCATCAATTAAGCACTAATGAATAGATAATACAGATGTATTGTCACTTACATTTCACAGCTGTCTAAATAAAGGAAATTACACGCATTTTCTTTAGGTGCACCTTTCCACGCCAGACAAAAACAAATATCCCAAAATGCTGAGGGTTTAAGCTCTATCGTTTGAGTTACCCTGCCGTAAGTTCACACTCATTTCCTTATATTGACACTTATATGCAAAAGTTATCTTCAGAATAACTTCTAAAACAAACAAAGGAATTAAATTCATTTTATTCATATGTTGACATACATAATAACAGAATACTGTGTAGTGTGTATGAATAAAAAATAGTTTTGTATTATACAGCTCGGTATAACATAACACAATTTTATAAATTCAGGATTAAAAACAAAAATTCAATCAAAAGTCACCAAAATGTATAAATATACTTTAACCTTTGCTAAAAAAAAAAAAAAAGTATGATTTGGTCACACAGAAAATACAACAACCCTACCTTTAAGTAATTCTTTATTGTCCGTTTTGTTCATTGCCTTAATACAATTTTGCGGGTGCAAGTGTGTGATTGTGTGTGTGAGCATTGGTCTAATCATCTAATGGCTTTGTTTGCAGGGTAGAGAAATTCTAGAAAGTCCAGTGCTTTAAAAAAAGTATTGTCTGCAGTAGCAGCAAGGCCAGACATTCTTGTGGTTACATATTACTTGTAATCAAATTTATATGAATAGTGTATATGGTGCCTTATCATAAACCCAGTCCTACTCTTGCTGAAAGGTGATTTTACAAATGTTCCCCTACAGTCAATCATTCCTTCATTTTAATGCCTTTATTTTATGATTTTGTTGATGAAATACTACTTACCTAGTGTTCAAAATTCCTTTAAGGCTGCAGGCAATGGCTAGTTGACATGGCAAACCATATTTTATGGCAGTATTTTTTAACTTGTACAGCGCAGTCCAGTTTCAGTTATACAGCAGCTAAGGAAGGTTTTTCAAAGCTAAAATATATTTTCATATTTATTTATTGATTCTGCTAATGTTCCTATTTTCAATTCTCAAGCTTATGTTCCAGTTCTTGTGGATGATTCATGTCCAAATAATGTGTTATTGCAAGGGTAGAGATGGGATACAAGAGGGTAGTAAAAGGCTACCGTATAATGATACTTACTGCCTTCTCTGTTTGCTGTGATAGATTTCAGAATATACCTTCTGGTAATTAATGTATTTTTAACACAAAAGGACAAAATATCCATACTGCCGTTGCGGTCTTTATGAAAGCATAGGGATTAACTGACCCAGATGAGGAAAGTAATCTCCCCTTGTGTGTAAGTTTAAAGTTCAATTGTTTAAAAAGGCCTCTTTATTGTACAACAGATTTCCATTGTTTGTTTCTCTTTCTGAAATGAAGGGCTGCTTCTTTGACTGCTGATGGCTTTTACTTATGGATATCTACCGTATGAGTGGGTATTTTGCAGCAATATCACTAACAATGAAATTCATTTCTCAAGACTCTTAGTCTCTTTTCTTTACAGTGGATGTTAGCTGAGCATTGTCAGGAAAGCAAGTCAGTTTAAGAGAATCTACTCATCTTAAAGAAGCTGACAGTTCTCCGAGAGTCAGTGTACGTATTTAATTACCTTTTTATATTTAGAAAAAAAAAAATAAGAGGTACTTTTACATTTTCACTATGGTCTACTTGAGGTTATACCATAGATATCAGTATCAAATGTGCTTTTAATTTCTTTTTTTCTCAAAGTTAGCCTCTGATCTTAAAATACCTCCTTTAGGGAAAAGGCCAGTTCAAGAGGAAAGCAAGGTCTTTAAATGCAACGTGCTTGATTATCAAAATCTGGTGTGCCTTTTCCTTGTCTTTCAGCATTTCCTGAATGCCTTTTTCACCCAAAAACCATGACTGAAACAGACCTTTTGACAAAGGAAGTGTCAGCCAGCCTCACCTTACATCTAGGCTTTCCATCTCTCCATCAGCCTTTCATTTACTTTTTGAAAAGTATTCGTGGTACGCAGTCAACAAAATAATGTGCAAGCTTTTTAGATTATGTTTTTATTCTATTTTTCAAATAAGAAATTGTGAAATATGGAAACATGGCTAGCTAAACTAGAAGGCGTGGTGTTTTTGTTCACTCTAATCTATTGTGTTGATCTGTCTGAGGGCATATAAACTTACCTGAAATAATTTCAGTTGTGGACTGTTTTTTAAGTTCATCCTAAAGAAACCAACAGCTTCATATGATAATGAAAGTGTGCAGTTAATAACAAATCAAAAAACACATTGTGTTTGTTTTCCCTTGTAAAGGTGCTTTAATAAGTATCTTTAAGCATCCATCTATCTTTATCTACACAATTCATCCATTTTTTAAAACTTCTTAGTTCAGTACAAAATTACAAGAAGCCAGAATCTGTCTTATCAGCACTGGGTTCAAGGTAGGGAGTCTATCCATATGACACATTCACATACTAACAGAGAGTAGGATTATTAGAGTTACCAATCAATCAAACACATCAGGAAAAAATAAAGTTTATGGAGGAAACTAACAAACTAACAACATACAAACTCCACACAGACAGTGGCCCGCTAACATTTAAAAGTGAATACCTGCAAGGAGATTTTAAACATCAGTGTTCACCACACTGCCATTTTGTAATCCCACATTAAACCTGAAAACATAGTAAAAATAAATGCATAAATAAATAAATATATTCCAGAAAGCACTATTTACATTTTAGAAATTTTGAAATTCACTAGATATGGCATTTTAGAGACTACATCGTCTGAATTTTATTGAGTGAATTTTTGGCAATTAATACATATAACTAACAATAAATCTTTGTTTTTTATAAGTGTGCATAATTATAATACAATTAGAAATATATCGTTAACAACTGTATAATTATCAATCTGAATTCCATTAAATGCTGGAGTCAGTCAAAGCAGAAACGGTTTAGTTGCTTGCTCTACAATCAAATGTGATGCACGGGTCCAACAAAAATGGTATAATCCCTAAAGATTTAATTACATGTGCTTTAAAAGACTCAGCAAATTCTTCATTTGCTTTGCATATCCTTCCTTGTACTGTAAATCCAATGAATCTGATCTCATGGGGTGTAGGAGTTAAGGGGTCTTACATTTGAAGACTTACTCTGAGAGTAACAAAATCGATATAGAGTTCATATTTAGACTACACAAATTAAAAGCATTTATAATAATAGTCTATGCCCAATGTTAAATATATCCTTAGAATGCTAATTAAGATTAACCTTAGTTTTTATTAAAACATGCAACTTAGTCCACAAGTTTTTAAAAAGTCAATCTTGTTTTTAACCATCTGATGAACACAATTCTTAAACTAATACAGGACTTTGAGGTAACTACTGATTTAATTAATGCAACATCGGAGAGTTCTAACTGACAAAGATGAACATAAGGGAGCAGGAATAAAGACAGAAAATAACACAAAAACTAAGCAGAAATCCTGACACTGTGTAAAGGCAAATTTTCTCTTGAATGCATTAGCTTTTTTCTTAAATGGAAGATAACTTCTTTAAATGTATAAAATGGGAACTTTTAGAGAATTGTTATACTACCTCTGAAATAATATCAGTACACTGTGATGAGTCAAATCTATTATTTATTAGGCATGGCTCACACTTTACACACCCTCACATATCCCTTTATTTTTTAATATTTTGTAACATGCGTTTTCTTTTCCTCCCTCTACAGGATGGAATATTTACACCTGTTTCACCTCTGACATCTCTTCTGTCATTTGTCCTGCCAAGATCCAATACTAACCCTTCCTACACCATATCATGACAGTATGATGTTGGACTCCTGTCTGGATAGATGCTTCAATTTCTCTTAACTGATTTTCCTGATTTTTTTCAATTATGCAGTGATCTTAAAAGTGTCATAACCCTTTGTGCATTGTCTTTGTATTTCTTATTATATATACTGTCACACAAGTGTGAGCGGGAGGCAGCTGAAGGGCTTATATAATCGTAACAACTTGTCCGACCAGGGGGTGGAGGGATGCACAGACTCCCGGGAAATCCCGCCAGGTACTGAAGCCCAGAGGAAGACATTTCCAGTCCTGGCCCCAAGGGCGACATCACTTCCGGTCCCGGCCCCGAGGGTGACATCACTTCTGGTCCCCGCCCCAAGGGTGACATCACTTCCTGTCAGCTCTTCATAAAAGCCACTCCCCTTCCTATGGTCATCAGTTCTGTCTTGGACTCAGTAGTGTAGACTATCCTGGAGTCTGTCTGGAGTCATTTATTGTGACAATACTAATATATAAATACTAGATGTGTAAGCCTGTGCTGTAAAAAGTACGGGGTCCTAGAAAATATTGAAACTGTCAGGAAAAAAAAATTGAAATATAGAGATGTCAGGTAATTGAAACAAACTATTCGGGGCATCTCTCTCCTAGGAGGATTCACCAATGTGCTTGCATCGTTTGTGCATTAGCAGCTAAGTGACTGTCTTTCTTCGGTGGTTTCATTTTGTTGATGTGCTCACCTCGCTTGTGTATTAGTGGCAGGAGGATAAGTAAAAGGGATAGCGTTTTGCCGATGTGCTCGCCATGCTTCTGTAATAGTGGCTAAGCAAGTGACTTTCTTCGGATGTTTCGTTTTGAAAATGTTTTGGCCTCGCTTGTGAATCCTCAGAGGTGGAGCCCTTAGCCCGACTCAACCTCTCACTTCCGGGCCAGATAGACACACACACTTCCACGCGTAGACGTTTACATATATGATATATATATGTATACTAGGGGGGTGTGCCACTTCCGGCCACCTATGGCAGCCCAACCTCTCCCTCAATAGCTCGCTTTGCTTGCTATTGGTCCACGGGTATATTCCAACACGGTCAAAAATCTGGACCTGAGACTTACTTATAGTTATAACATATGCTAAAACCTATTGGAAATTATTGCCTATGCAAGATGAATGGTAATCTACTTGTTGACGTATTGCCAGTATCAAATTTAATACGTGCAAGGAATATGACTTCTCATGCATGATCACCAGTCATGATTTTGCTGGCAATTGAATGTTTATGCAATTTTATAACTGCTAACACACAACTGAGCTACTTCTGTTCTTAGTGGAGCAGATGTATATAAGGTATTTTGTTTGACGTATGCATGTTAAATTGGTTGTATTGACATTAGAGTGTCATTGTTGTATTCTCCTAATGAAGATGAAAAAAATGATATATAGATGTATACTATATGACATATGGTTTTGAAGAAAAATGAGCATTGCATGAAAATGTCACATGAAAACGTCACATGAAGACACATGAATTTCACTAATATTTTTATATATGTATAAATATATATGTATATAAATTGATACAATCTTACAGTGTTACAAAAGAAAAAATACAATTTACAGCAATTTTCCTTTAGTTACTGTCAAAATACACCCCTTAAGATGTAATACACTTGTCCCAGAGCTTCTTCTATTCCTGGAAACATTTCCTGTACTCATCTTTTGTTACCGTGCCTAGAGTCTCCTGTAATTTGTGATCTGCAAAAATCATATTCCCTTCATTCTTAATTTTAATTTTAGAAAACCAAAAAAGAAGAGTCACGTGGAGCAAGATCTGGCAAATATGGGAGGTGTGATGCAGCAACCACATGGTTTTTGATCAAAAACTTTTTGACTGATAAAGTAGTGTGTGCAAGCGCACTATTCACGGTGCAGTTTGCAGTTTTGTGTGCACCACCACTCTGGATGTTTTTACCTGATGTTTCCCACAGATGCCTCAAAAGTTCAATTTAATGTCGCTGATTAACAGTCTGTTCAATGGAAAACTTCTTCTTAAACAATTCTTTTAATGTTGAGAAAGGGGATCATCATTGACTTGATGTTGACCTGACATGTTTTTTTTGAGTTGTAGGAAAAAAATTGTAGGATAAATATCCAAAATATACATATTGATCAAGTCAGTACAATGCCACTTGGCAGACTGATAAACAAGAATGTAGGCATGCGATGCTTAGTACTATATTTGATAACTACATCCATCTCCTGCGCTATTGACCAGTTCTGGGAATTTTTGGGTCCCACCTCATATTTATATGTGTATACTGTACATACTTATCTCATCTGATAACAGTCTTTTCTTATCTACTCTCACCTTTTCTCCATTCATTTGTTTTTCCTTTGTTCCCAACTTCCCCTTCTATGTGTGTGCCTTTAACCTTCTTTCCTTTGCAGCATGGAAATAACCTTTAAGCAATTATCCTATATATATTTATACAGTATGTAATGATGTATAGTAGGTCACCAGAAATATTGTGATATTAAGATTTTAGTCTTAATGTCACCATGATATCCCACCACCACAGTGTCATCATCCCATGAGTTGGGTATGATCAATAATCGATCTGTCCATCTGTGATACACAGTCCTGATTCAATACCATATTTTAGTCTTTAAATATATCTTATGGCATTATAAAATTCTTTTTAAAGGTGCTGAGCAGGCTCCTGTCAATCATGGAGAATCCACTGCATGCACTAAACAGTATCAACTCCAGACTGATGAGCAGCTTCAGCGACAGACTGCTGTCACTGTCCTGCTCCACTGACAGACTGATGAGATCGTTCCTCCCCCACACTATGCGACTCTTCAATTCTATCCGGGGGGGGGGGGGGGGGGGGGGGGGGGGTGGGGGGCAGGGTAAACGTTAACATTATACAAAGTTATTGTCTGTTATACCTGCATTTTTATCACTCTTTGGAGTATGTGAATTTCCCCTTGGGATTAATAAAGTATCTATCTATCTATCTATCTATCTATCTATCTATCTATCTATCTATCTATCTATCTATCTATCTATCTATCTATCTATGGTCTAGTACCTTCTCTGTACCTGAATTATCACAGTGATGTGAAAAAGTGTTTGTTTTGGCATTCTTACTACCTGCCCTATGTAACATAACAAATTCAAATCCACTAAAAAATAAGGCCCAACAAGCCTTATTTCCCAATGCACATTCATTTCCACTGTTTTAGGTCTGGCTTTTGTATCTCAGGAATGCAAAATAAAAAATGGTCGGTGTGGACATCTGTTAATGGGTCATAGACCTCTGTATTGTTGACTAATGCAGGGATGAGCAACATCACTCCTGGAAGGTCTTAGTGGCTGCAGGTTTTTGTTCCAACCCAGTTGCTTAATTAAAAATGATCCTTTCCGATAATAGATCTTAGTTAACTTCATGGTTTGTTAGTGTTTTAACTTAGCAACGTCATGTCATTCTTATATTATAGATTTTATTTCCCTTTCTAAGGATATCATCCTAATTATTTGAAGCCTAAAACAGATGAGTAATCCTCAGTCTTTCATTTCAGACTTTCTCTTCAGTTTCTTTCTAAATATTTTATTAAATGAAAAAATGCACGATGAATGTACACAGGTGTGCATGGAAAAAAAGCTATATGGAGAACTGCTAGTTCCATTGTCATTTGCATCCTATTACTAATAAGAAGCCATTAAATAAATACTGAATGCAGCTGTTTAAGACTAAAAGAAGCAATTAAGGGTTCAAGTGAGAAAACTAAATCTTAACAAGTGAGAAAACTAAAATGAAGCAAAAAATATCACTTGAGCAATAAGTGCTTTATCAGCAATAACTGACATTCTCAGTAAGCAATTGAGTTGGAACAAAAATCTGCAGCCACTGAGGTCCTCCATGGTTGACGTTTTGACCACTGGACTTGTGGATTATATGGTTTCAACAATAGATGAAAAAAGAAACTTCTAATGAATCATGAATCCTGTGAAAGATTGTTATTAGAATTTTAACAGCATACCAGTCACTGTAAGTAAAAGGTATATTTGATGATTATCCCTTAAAACCCCTTCACATGGTTAAAATACATAAGTGGGCCAGAAATTGATGAAGGGCAAAAAAACAACATAACACAAAAAACAAATACGATCCATACACTTTCTGGAAAATGTCATAAAACATTTTGCAACAGTTTGCAATTTTTTACTTCACAGAGAGTGGTTAACCTTAATTACAGTAAAATAATCCGGATAAGGTTGTAGTGCAGCAAATGGAAAAACAAAGGTTACAATCACATACATCTTACAACTTATGACACTGTGATGATGGACCAAACGTGTGTTGATGGAATATCAAATGAAGGATAAAATAAATACTGCATATTGCTTTTATACATACAATGTATTTTTTGAGAAGATTAATTTTTGGTTGAGAATAAAATATTAGCAGATTTCCTCTTGAAAAAACTTGTAATTGTAAATTTTAAAATAAAAAGATTACTTCCCCATTGTACCGCTAGCCCAGCAACGATCTTAGAAGGTGCTTTAGTTGCTTTTACTGACTGAAAATCAATTAAATGGTAGCATACACTCAACCTACATTATTGCTAGAGTTTTGATGAGATTGCTCATGTGATTGTCGGCTTCAACTTCATAGCTGATTTTGCAGTGTTAGGCGTGAAGGACAATGAAGGTCATGATTTTCATGATATATTGACCACATGTTACTTTTCTTCAGGTGCTTTACTTGACAGATTGACATACAACATTTGGTGAAACAGATATATATTGTAATTTAAGTAATTTTTGCTATGCTTCATATAAGTAAATACATTTACAGAAGGGGATTACATAAAAGAAAGGATATCTATGTAAATAATAAAAATGAATAGCAAAGTAAGTAGGAGGTCCTCTTTTATGTGCACCTCCTCTGTTCCTATTCATGGAACTAATACACTGAATCATGTGACCATAGTAATAATATATGTCCATGAATATACCTAGTGGTAAAAAAACAGCTAAGAATAGAGAAACACTGATCTGTTTGGCATGAAATTCAGCCTTGAAGACCAGCATAGGGAACCATTTGGATTGTATATCTTCTCACAGCTGTGATTAGAGGTATGTGCATCTCACTTCTCATGTAATAGACAGATTGGGTTAAAATGCGGTGAGGCTGGGACACTTGTACTGTCACTGCAGCTGACTGTTTCAAATGTGTACAATAGAATGACTTTGAGAGAGGAGCAGACATCAGTTTTTGTGACTTGAGGTGGTTATCCTGGTGATGCCAGTTGCAGAAAGGCTCTCAAGCCTCTAAGGCAGAGATATTTAGGAGGCATAGGACAAAAAAAACACAATGAAATGATTAGTAGACTTCACGATGATATGTCAACCCATACTGTCTCATCTTGCAAAACCTTCTGTGGCAGTTCTACTTGGACCCAGGAAATGACCTACATGTTGTCAGCATCCTTCTCTAGACCCAGCATAACTTCCAACCTGTCTGTTCAACACTTTTCAAAGACTACTATCTCAGAGGTGGAATGGCTGCATGATGCTTGGTTGAACATGCTACTGGAGAAGATTAATTTGTTTGACTCCATTCCACATCTTGTAGCCAAATGTTGGGATTTTGCCTGATAACCTCACGTTTAGCTTAATTCTGGATAATGAATGATGACTTACTCCTATGATACCTGTTCTGTACAGCACTATTGCACCAAATTTTACAAGTATTAAACAAAAGTATAGGTGTTTTGAGGGGGGACAAAACTAGAAAGACAAAAAGATATGCTCTTAGAAAAAAACTGTAATCCAGCAAGACAATGGGATTGTTATCCAAATTAGTTGAGAAGAAAATTCTGTATGTACTTGTGGTCTTTGATGAGGTTGTAATTTGGCCGGTACAAAATTTTGTGCACATTGAAAGCATCCGTCCATCACCCTCAGCACACTCCTGCTATCTGATAGAAATTGTAGTTACTGTGTCAGTGCCAATTTTTGGGTTGCCCGCTACCTATTATAAACCTTTTTAACTGATAAGACATATACCCTTTATTTTAAAATGGACCAAGCAGTAAAGCACATTTTGTTAAACTTGGCTCCAATGTTTTTGCATGATTGAAAAGCAAACAAACAAACGGACACACACACAAGCAGACATCCAAATAGCTTACAATTTTATTTATGTGAATAGCCGTCGGCAGCATGGTGGCACAATGGTAGCACTACTGGGTTCATGTCTTGAGTGTTTGCTGTCTGCTGTTTGCATGTTCTCCCCATGTCGGTGTGGGTTTCCTCCAACAGTCCAAAGTCGTGTAGGCCTGTGTGTGGGTGTGTTCACCTTGATATGTTCTGGCACCCCATCCAGGGAATGTTCTTGCCTTGCATCCAATGCTTGTGGGGTTAAGCTATAGCTTTCCCGCTGCACTGCTCTGGGAAGATGAATGGATGGGATTGATAGTGACCACTAGAGGCTAAAGAGTGTAGTGGACTGAAGAACAGTAAAACAATATTTCAATGTTATGGCAATGCAAAGGTCTCCAGCTATTGTATTTTAAAATGTAAGAAAGTCCTAAGCCTAGCCAGCAAGCCATTCCTGTGTTTTCTCAGAGTAAACTGCCAGATCTGACTAGGTAAGTGTCCAAGACAGTGACATAGCAGGAAAATCCCTGATAGGCATATCACGGTAAACTTCTGCTTTACCCAAAAGACATTTGGCTAACTCTCAGAATTATAAACTTATCTGTTTCCTGTGATCATTCAATACACTTGGTTAAAAATTAATAAATCGATTCATCAATATGTTCTCCCTGTGTCTGCGTGGGTTTCCTCCAGGTACTCTGGTTTCCTCCCACAGTCCAAAGACATGCAGGTCAGGTGCATTGGCGATTCTAAATTGTCCCTAGTGTGTGCTGGGTGTGTGTGTGTGTGTGTGTGGGCTGACGCCCTGCCCGGGGTTTGTTTCCTGCCTTGTACCCTGTGTTGGCTGGGTTTGGCTCCAGCAGACCCCCGTGACGATGTAGTTAGGATATAGCGGGTTGGATAATGGATGGATGGATTCATCAATATATACATAGGTACATGTAAATTATATAGCTCATTTTGGAAACTGTCAAAACTAATTATTACAAGATAATCAGTAATCTTGGAATAGGTCACAATTTAAAGCAATTATGATATTTCACAGAATTTCAACTAGGTTTGTGTAAATAATCAAAACATGTAGGAATTCAAACATTATGAAATGTTCACATTTAAGTTATAATTTCACATAGGAAGCGTAGCATATCCTAAATTCTGTGTATCTTATCCAGGTTGTAGTTATGCATGATTACATGCAACATAACCCAATTATTTTTAGCTGGAAAGTAATTATAAAAATTGTTTCATCATAAACAAATGAGCTTACAGTTTACAAGTATTTAGTGGTGCGTGATTCTTTCATCAAGCTCCTTTTTAACTAATTTACTTAACGCTTTAATTTTAAAGGCACAGGCTACAAAAGGACAGGGCTTACTGATAACTAAACAAATGAGCATGAGGTTGCTTCAGGCTAGTCTTCAGTTGGTGCAGAAAAATACATGAGATGAATGAAAATGAAGCAGAAGGGGTTTGTGACAAATGGTTGTTTATTAACTATATCACTTTACTCTTTTCTGTTTATTTTCCTAATTAATATTTGAAACATTACTGTGTAAAAATGTAGAGAAATGAAAGACAACATAGTGATCACATTTTATGCCAATTATATAACAAAATAACAGTAACAACAATTGAATGTTTGAATAGTCACACAATATTGTATTTATAAGAGGTGCTGGGATGAATGCCTCATTTAGTCAAATACCAAATGAACATACAAAGGAATTTTATGTCAACCGTCCTTCACGGTCACCAAAAGAATAGGTTGAGAAACCAAGGTAAAATGTCTGTCACAAAATGCTGTTGTTTAGGAAAGGGGTTAGGGCAGCAATAATGTATTACACTGAGGTCAACAGTTTTGATTTTTATTTTTTGTACATGTTTACATTTACATTTATTTTCTTGGTAGACACTTTTATCCAAAGCGACATACAAAAGAGTAATCATTAGGCTAGGGCCTGTTTGTTCAGCAAGTGTAGTAAGACAGGTAAGAAAAGATGATTGCCACAAGTGAAAAGACGTAATAACTAATACATTTACAAACATAGATTAACAATCAATAAAGCAATTAAACTTAATGTAACAACAAATTAACAACAATATGAAAGTTTACAGAACCATTTTTTTATAAAATCAACTACACAGATATTCACAGAACAGGTGGGTTTTCAATCGCTGGAGGTGGAGGTGTTCTACCAACTAGGAACTACACAGGAAAACAGTCTGGATTGAAACGTGATACCACACAGAGGCGGCATCACCAGATTCTGTTCACCGCCAGAGCTGAGTGGGTGAGAAGGAGCATAACACCTCACCAGTGTCTCCATTTACACAATCGCTGACCCACTGACTACTCTGTAGTCAAGCATCAAGGATTTGAACTTCATTGAACTGAATGTGTGCTGCTATAGAGAGACAATGTAGTGACCTGAAGAGAGGGGTGACAGGTGCCCATCTTGGCTTGTTAAATACAAGATGGGCTGCTGCATTCTGGACCATCTGCAGTGGCTTGATAACATGAGTGGATACTCCTGCCAGAAGTGAGTTGCAGTAGCCCAGGCACTACAAGACCAAAGTTTGAAAGTCTGGACCAGAAGTTGCGCTACATATACTGGCAGATAAGGTCTGATCTTGAGGATGTTGCACAGTGCAAACCTGCATGTGATCAGAAAAAGATAGCTGCTCATCAATCAGCACCCCAAGGTTGTGTACCGTTGTGAACTGATTGAGATCAATTATGTTAGGTTGAATGCCTAGAGGGGGCTGGCCGGTCTCGTGGCCTGAAACCCCTGCAGATTTTGTTTTTTTCTCCAGTTGTTTGGAGTTTTTTTTTTGTTTTTTCTGTCCTCCCTGGACATCTATATTTGACTTTCCATTTGTTATTTATATATTTATACTTTGGTTAATAAAGTTGCATTTTTGTTTACCTTTGTCTCCTTGGTATTTTTATAGATGGAGAGACGTTTGTGGTAGAATCATTATGTACACATTTTAAAATATTGCTTTCTTATTCTTTGCTGAATACTGTAAGAGAAACAGACAACAACGGTAAAAAGTTGGGGTACCAACCTGGTCACCCCGCGTAATTGGTTTTGAACAATAAACAAAATACACATAATACTTGCAGAGTTGTCTTTGCAGACATAAGTTCAGAACGGAATTGTTAAAGATGCCAGAGGTTCCGGTTTTGGGTTCGTCCATCAGGAAGAGGCGGGTCCAGATGGCTGGACAGAGGAAGTGCTGTCAGAGGTGTTATAGCTGTCAATTATCTGGACTGCTTAAGGAGGAGAAGAGAAAGGTATTAGGACATAACTCCAATTCCTGGAGCAGCAGGAGAATTACAGTCACTGGAGCCCTTCAGCTGTCACCTATGCACACACGCATAACAATACAAATACTAAAAAGCACTTTCAGCATGGGAAAAGCACTATAAAATAAAATGTATATTTATTAAGGTAAACTTTGGTTACTGTACTGTATTTTAGTTATGACATTTGAATCAATCCCCAATTAGTCTGTAAATTCATTGTCTCAGTCACATCAAATTATTTAATATTTTTCTATCTCAAATAACATTACCCTGTTCTAAAAGTCATATCATGCTCAACAAGTCGAAAATTCAACAATGTTAAATATTTTTGAGACAGGACTATGGTGTAGTGGGTAATGGTTTTACCAAACCAATCCAGTTTCCAGGGTTTGAATTCTTCCTTTAAATGTTGTCCAAGTTTCCACATTCACCTCATGTCAACATGAGTTTTCTTCCTACATCCCCACAGGTGTACTGGTTAGACTAACTGGCAGTTTCAACTTTTCCTCAGTTCATGCGTGCGAATGTGCCATAAAATTGACTGGTGATCTGTCCAGGGCTGTCATTTCTTACCCTGTGCCCAGTGCTGCTGGCATTAGCTCAACCCCCTTATGACTATGAACTAGATTAAACAGTTTTGAGAGTGTTAAAATATGTTGCACCATTTTAAATTTTAAACAATTCTTTCTTATGCCTAAATTACACCCTGGACGAAACAAGACACATCTCTTTATGTATTACTTGTTACTGCTTACCTTGAACATCTGGAAGTTAGCAACGCTGATACTAAACCCTCTTGTCCAGTGTAAAGCTGCACTGTCTTGTTATGGATGAGCTACTATAAAAGAGGTATGTGGATACACACTGTGGGCTTTGACCTCCAGAGTCAAGTCTGCAGTAGTGAGGTCACACTGAGAATGAGCCAAGCTGTTAGCAAAGTATGACTGCATATTTGAGCTAATCAGGCATAATCCGCACGTAAAACTTAAGTATAGGACACAGATGGACAATTACTAAAGTCATGTGCAGGGTTGTCACATTAGCTTTATTGCTGTTTTAATGACAAACAGGATCTGGTGGTGCCTTAGAATGCTTTTACTGTTTAACATAAGGAAGGTTTTCCTGGATTAGGGATTAAACATGTTTGTTTGATGCTATGAAACGAATGGGCACAATCCATGTGTTTCTCTTTTCTCTGTCTCTTCATTAAATGTATTCTTTTTTCACAGGCAGCATGTGAGCTTCTTCTAGTGCCCAGCTGTTCCACAGAAACTTGGCACACTCTTGGCTGCCAGTCTCACATCTATTAGACCAATTTTATCAGCTGCTCGGGCTAACTGACATCAAGATAATGCAATTAACTAAAAAGACATGAAATTCATTTAGCAAGGGCACCACCCACTCACATTTTTTGCACGTGTGTCAATGCAATTCAAGAATGCTCACCCTGTGCTCAGACCATGTAGCGTCAATTATGGCAAATGCAAAAGCAATTGTAACAGGCACTGCCCTCACTGTCTGTTATGTAGATCACAGGCAGCACTACTTGTCTTCAATTTCATACTTGCACGAGCAGAGTCAGAATAATTTTTGACAGCTCTTAGTAGGCTATAAAATAAAGTAACTTTACAAGAAGCAATACACTAAAATTGATATTAAATATATTGCTAAACAAGAGTTAGAAACTGCCTCTATAAAAATGTGTCATTGCTGCAAAGAAAGGGGTTCTGTAAATCAACATAGACTTGAAAAATAAATTAAATGAATTAAACAAGCCAAATTGAATTCAAATTCTGACTATCCCAAAGAATCTGAACTTACAAAAGCTGAAATTTATTGCTTGTTAAAAGGCCACACAAATCACAAAAACCTTGCTCTTAAAAAATAAAAACGTACAGTACATTTCCTAAACACTGAGGGACCCAAGAGGTTTACTGTCCGTGGGATTTCTCCATACTGGAGATTTGTTTTCCTCCTCTCTGTTGCCAGGAGGCCTTAAATTAATACATTTTATGTTGACAATTTCAATGCATTATTCGCAAACCTGGTCATTTCACATACTGCCTCAGGTTTAGTTCAAATCGTAAGAAACAGAATCCTGAAATACAGCCATAAAACATCAGTTCATAAATCACTGCAATAATTTACATGAGGAAGTAATTTTAAATATCCTGTTTAAAATATAAACTTGTACCTGCCCGTTACTTTACAGAACGTGAATGAATGCACACCAGACTGCACACTGTGATCACATGGTGCTGGTCTGCGAAAAAATCTTTGCAGGACTAACAACACAGTGGAAGGCTTAGCTTAGCTATATGTCACACAAAACCAAAACTCATTACTGTCGCAGAGCATATTCTTTCAGGTTGGTGGAACTCTTACGTTTTTTATTTTAAATTTGTAAGAATCAACATGATTGGTTGTTATGAATGATTTGTTATTTTATTTTATTTTTTTTTAGCTTCTTTATGGTCTTTATCACACTGTTGAAAGCATCTGTGTCATTTCTTTTCTTTTTTTTTTTTGCTGGCAGTCTCTCACCTTTTCTAGGGAGCAAATATGGCCACTGTCCCATGATAGACAAAGATGTGGTCATGTGGTCTTCCTGACCATTTTAAGGTCACTATGTAACCGGACAGAATATCAGCTTATCTAAACATTTTTGGATAAGCCAAACTCTGTTTTTCACTGAAACACTTCTAAAACAGTGAAGCAATTTTTCAATTTGCACCTCTGCATTTGCATTTCCTCTGCATTTTTGAGTACCTTTTTTGTTCTATTGTTTATTTCTTTGTTTTACTTTACATTTTAAACTCTGTGGTGTTTGTACCCAATTTAGCTTCAATAGACAGGTGCAAATGCTGACTGCGTATTGTCAGTGAATGAAGCAAGTCACAGGGCTGCTATTTGTCTTCTAATTTTTAATGCAGAATTAAGATGCTTTAAGGGTTTTTGCACCACTTACGGTTTTCTCCCTGTCATTGCTAAAAACTTACTATCATTCCGAAAGGCTTTTATTACTTGACTGGTGGTCGTACCAGTAATCACGTGGTGATTACTACCATTATGACTAGAGTTTTCAACTTGACCTTGGTGCAGCTCATTGCAGGTCTTTAATATATTTGGGGAAGAAAATACAACAAGGCAGAGATGGAAAGGAAACATAGACCAGGAGATGGTTAATCCAAAAATTAGCATTTAAATACATGCAAGGAATTTTTACCAAAGACAATACTACCACAGATAACAAAGTGATATATTCTAGCCAAAAAAGATTCTAGAACAAGAAAAAGTTTGTGAATCCACTACTAAACATTTGAGTTTTTTGTTTTTATCCAGACTCTTAGACAATGAGAGGTCTGCAAAGCTGACCTTTAAAATATCATGTTAGAGAGGACTTTTGTTGTGACTTTTGAAACCACAAACCCTCCAGCAACATGTCACTGTTAACAATGCTCGAACCTTGCTGAATTTGCTTTGCTTCAACTTCGGCAAAAATGTTTGATAATTTTGCTGAACTTTGTGAAATGCATTGAAGTAAACAAGGGAGAGAGAAATGCAACTAGCCTGGAGTGGATTACCATGGTGCAACATGATTGTCCCTAAAGGTCAGGGAAGCATCTGCCAATGGTGTTGGACTGATTACTGTGTCCAAATAGTGACCTAAATTCTCAGGCAACAGTGATAACCACTGCTTTACTGTATTTTCCTAAAAGAAAATTATTCTGAGTCAACAATACTCTGAGTACTTTATTTCTGTGAGTGCCTCCCGAGCTTCTATCACTATGACTAACTAACACCTACGAATGTGTGATGAAAGGTATCAGTATCATATACTCAAGAGTCTGTCCCAGTCACTACCTGATCTGTGCTACATAGAGAGGAGTATAACATCTAGCAGTGAAGACACAAGATACAGTACACCGAATCTATGTAGAACAACAAAGTATACTCTTGTTATGATGAGCTAATGTACCCCTCAAATGAGAACAATGTGAGTTGTTTGTTTTTTTTAAATATATGTGGGGCGCAAATCCAGCTGGGGTACTGATCTGGTAGTGACATCACACATGCGTGTATACCCTGGAAACTGTTCAAACATACGCAAATCAGATTGGGCAACGCCATGAAGTAAGAGGTGGAGTAGGCTTACAGCACACATATGTGAAAGTTCTGTGCATGCACAATGCACATCAAACAGGTTGTGCAGATCGGGTAATTACATCCCCAGCCCACATTGGCTGCTACAGCACTGTGAGGTCATGCTTTCTTTGCAAAGCATAATAGACTTCTGGGAAAATAGTTTTTGCCTAAGCCAACTACACGGCAAGTTTCTAAATAAAACAACAAATCAGTGAAAAAGGTCATCATCAAACCCAGTAAATCTGCAATAATAAATCCTTCGGTGAATTTTGCTGATCAACACTAGTAACTGCACATGACAACAAAGCCAAAAAATGGTGGTGCCCTTGAAAAAAAAATGTCATGTTACAAAAAAAATTTTAAGCACTTATGATATGAACTTAAATCCACAAAATAATAAAGGAAATAAATTTCTCACTTTCATGAACAATGTAAAGGAAGTAAAGACTAAGAAAATAAAATGAAAAATGCAGGGATAATTTTTTTAAATGCTCAAAATTGTAACACTAGAGCTGAAATAGATGGGCATCTGGTTAACCCTGAAATTGGGGATTAGAATTTTCTTTTCCATTCTCTGTTGTCATCTGAATGCTTCAAGAGCATAATTAGTATTTTAATAAATTTTATAGATACCATATATATATTTATATAATCACATTTAGTGTCCTTTCAATAGGCAATCTGTGCCGGCAGAATAGAGAAACAAGGGAAAATCAGAGGTGTGGTGAGGGAGGGACACCAGATGTCAAGTGCACTATGCAAAAAGAAAACTGAATAATTCATTGTCTGCTTGTCAGCATTTCATTTGACCATTTAATTAAATCTGCAGTTTTGCTTTCTGCATTCTTTTGTAAAGTAGTATGATTAGTGAGAAAATCAGAGTCAGGTCAGGTGAATGGAGTTTCCATTTCTCATTACAATGAAGAGTTGCAGTATCTACTTGAGATTACTAGAAGTTTCACTTCTATAGTTGTGATTTTGAGCCTTTTCTGTTGTAAGTGGTCATTTGTCCAGTTTTGGTATTTGTGACTTTTGTTTTTTCTTGGTGTTGATGATTTTTATAGTCAGCAATTTGATATATAGATGATATAGATTAAGCTGTCAATTTGGTAGTGGTTGCCACTATTTTGTGTCTGAAATTGTGGGCAAGATCATGGTGATGCTTGTTGCTGCATGATGACTTCAACATTACAGCGCTCCCAAAGGATATCACTATAGGAGTTTTGTCATGGTTTTGTCTTGTCAAAAGCAGCAAAAAACAAATCTGCTTTTCAACATTAATTTTGGGTAAATTAAAAGCAGTTATGAAACTTTGGCAACATCCGTGTGACTTTGCTTCTGGTTAAGTGTTTTGGATTTGATGATTTGTCTGATTAGCTTCCTGAGTAATTTGACACCACACTGTTCATTGATTACAGCATTGCCTGCACCTTTTGATATCTTTTGCCTCCTAGTCATTTACTCTTCTTTAAGGTTATTCTTGCCCCAGCCTATTCAAATGGCTGCCTGCGGGCCCAGAAGCAACCTCCAGGTGGCCCAGCCCACGGTCCCACCAGAAACGCAGAGAAAAACCAAGAAAAACACATTTTGTGAGCCTTCAGAAATTCCTGCATAAATTCCTACAGTAGTACAGAGCATGAGGGCAATACTCCGCATAGCCGAGTAACATTCAACTGACAATGCAGCGTGTTGTTGTGTCCCTAAAAGTGGTGGTAGTAGTCTATGATACAGTGATTTTCTTTTGTGTCTGTATCCACAGCTGCAACAACTGGTCATGGCATCAATCTACATATTCAATGATTTTATAATCAATTGTGTGCAGTCTTAGTTATATTCCAGTTTCATCAAATGAGTGCAAATGTGGGTTTTCACAAATTATTCTAATTGTTACTCCAATGACAGCCTTGTTACTAACAAGTACTATCTTCGCACTTCTCTTCATACAATTGGTTGGCACTCTATTCACACGCTTTGAAGCGGATTCATGGCTGGTATGAGGATGACGATCAGCCATTGTAATTAAAGCGAAGAATGAATTAGAAAGGCAGACAAAACATGTAACCTTAGGTCTCTCGACTTCTATATACTGTACTTTCACAGTACCTCAAAATTGATCCAATCGCAAAGTATGCATACCGCCACCTTTTTTTTACAAAACAGGTATTACTAATCAAACATATGGTGATTTAAAACAAACCTACAGTATGTCTCAGTGTGCAGTAGACTTTGCATTCATGTGTGTTAGTTCCTGTAATCACTGCTTATGGGTTTGTGCGCTGATAGCTCTGATAGCATTGATAGTTTATTTTTATTCTGTTAAGTGCACCTTATGAAGTGGCAACGTCATATATGATCAATATATTTTATTTCAAAAAGTAAACAAATGTTCTTGCTAATACTGTGCATATTTTTTATTTTCTGCACTTTGAGATATGCGTAGGTCAGATATGACCAGAATGTTTTGGTTTTTTTTTTCAATAGTGGAAAATAACGTATTGCTATTATCTCAGATTCTGGTCAGTTATAGCGATTTTATTGTTTGTTTGGTTTTATTTTTTTGCACTTTTTGATGTGCCTGTGACAGATGTGACCAAATTTAAAAGGGAAACAATAAATAAACATTACTTGTTTTTCAATACATTCACTTGTCTTGATTTAAAATTTGTTATTACCTGCTGTTTACCAGCCGCTGAAAATGTCTGGCCCAGCTAAATTTCTTGGTTTGAAAATCTGGTCCAACTGAATAATGTAATTGAATAGCCCTGTTCTAGCCTTTGCACAAACACTAATTTACTATTATCTTCATTCACACTCATTTCTATAATATTTGGTCCATGTTCAGTAAACTCTATGAATAAAAGAAAAGACTGCCACAATATAAAGCTACAGATTCACTTTTGTTCAAATAGATTTTCTTGCATTACTAAATAAATAAAAACTACTTGCATAAATCTCTATGGGGGATTGGGCTAGTGAATGAAATATCCCTCGAGCATCACACGATTTCATGCACTTGGGTCTCAACAGATTAAGCTAGATAGCATGTTTTTCTCCAGTTATATATAAGTTTCACTTCATAATGAGTTTTATGGTGTTGCATACATGTTACTTGATGTTTTATATACATTCATCCATGCTCAGTACACATTGTATCCCAGTAGGGACTGTGTCTTACCAGTCATCTTTTTTAATGTTGTTTCTTCACTAAAAATATTAAAATCAAGAGTAAATTAATGGATTTTTAAAATCTACTGTGAATTGCTCAACCACCAGTATATATGGTCTAGTCCCCTACCACATTCCACAAGATCACAGTCTTTTTAGATTGCTCTTCTGTCTCTCCATGTCTCAAGTCAAGTTCTTGGGGTTTATTCATTTTTTGAGCATAAGAACTGTTTCTAGTGCACTTAGTTTGCATCATCTCTGGGATGCTGATTGGACCCTGACTTTTGAGGGAACGATTTCTTTTAGTATTCAGTACAACAAAAAATAAGGATTTTATTTATGGAACAATTAAACCAGAATGTCCCTATACATGGGGGACTTGATACCCTAAGTAAAAGGCGAACCTTAGAAAACAGAACACACCATAAAATTAAATAATCATTCAGCAGTATAGATAAAATTTGTTTCTTGGTTGTCTGCTAATATCGGAATTGCATAATTAACTATTCAATAAGAAGTCCTTGGTGTGCTATTTCTCTTGTGTGAAAATTTCAGTTCCATTTGGAGGTTAAAGCAGGGAAACGTTGTTTTTAGAGCAAAGACTGATTGTAACTTCAAGCAAGCAGAATTCAGCCATTAGAATCTTCACGAAAATGTTCAGATACCAGAAATTCTGCCTGTATGTGAGTACGATCCGCCGATGTCATTTCCTGTCCCAGCCCCGAGGACGTCATTTCCGGTTTTGCCCCAATGACATCACTTCCCTTGAGATACCTTAAAAACTCGCCATCATCCATACCAAGGCAGTTCTACTTTGGACTCGAACCTGTACACATTGTACTGAACATTAAGCCTTTTTGCAGCCAGAGAAAGCATTTGGGTGGCTGCCCCAAACCTTTGATGTGTGTCCAGCCATGTATTTCACAAAAAATAATACATTTTTGTTCTAGATCAGTCTCAGGAAACAACCAGATCAACTATGCCCAACTCACTGTTTATTAATGATTTGAGGAAATGACAGTAAAGTAAAAAATATTATTTTCTGGATCTATTTTTTCCCAAAGAAAAAACATATAGGAGCCAGTCCTGTAGCTTCTTCACATAGAACAGCAGAGGTTATCCAACAGCACTTACTTTGCAACAACTATAGTTTAACTTGGGTACCATTAAACTCATTTAAACTCATTAAAATTGGCATACTAATAACAATTCATATCTATCTGGAGCAGGGACAGATCCCAAGTCCAGCAGCACTGTGATGTGATAAGTCATCAAGCAACCTCCCTCCCACAACCCCCATATATACATGTCAAATAAAAGTGTGTTTTTCCACACAATGACAATGTTTATTAATTTTATAATCAAATAACTTCATAATACTTGCCGAGTATGTAGCACATACTGCACAACAGCAATTGAGTTTGGATGGTAAATTTTACATGAAGAGCCAGCCTGTTCATGCTTTACATTTAATAATTAAACACAAATATCATAAAGTCCCATGATAACAAAACTTTGGAAAAAAGTTTTTCATTTAGCTGCCCTCCTTCCTCACAAGCAATCACAAAAATCTCAGCCACTAGTTTATTTGAACTAAAAAAGTCCTTGCTAAAGCTGATCAAATGGTGTGCTATGGAATTATACCAGCCTAACAACATAGACCCACAACAGATCTAAATAAAGTTGAAAGCACATCTAGATAAGAAATATACAATAATAGTAAACCAGTTGTCCTACCTTACAGAGGCTTGTGTTTTAACCAAAAACTTTACAGGGGACCCAAAATATTTACCACCACACCACATTCCAGACTTAGCTGGTCTCATTTTTTTGTGGACCATGTATGATCTCCTCACCAACATGAGACATGATTGAGTCTGGGACATCAGTAGTGTTCCATGTAAAGTGACTGTGTAACACTGATCCTGGGTTAACTTGCAAGGGAAAAAGGGGACAAGTTGCGATATTGTTCACTTGTATGATAGATGCTCAAGTTATGAAAGTTATTTGATCATTATATTTGAACTTTGTGAAATCTGATGATATTAGATTAACTTGACATGAAATATATGCCATTCAGGGGCATGACTACTTGGGGTTAGGGGGGTCTGGGCAGTGGCCACCCAAAAGAGTCATCTGCCAAACCCTTGGAAAATCAGTATAAACAAAAGTTTTATGCTTATTTTGACATTTAGTTATCCTCACTATTTATCCATATGACCATCCTTGGATAAGTAATGGCATATGTGTCACTATCAGCAGTCCCACAATTTCATTTTGGGGGGTATGAGAAAGTACATAAATCAGAATTCTATCCAAGATCAATCATTTACAACTCTTATACATTTCATTTGGGGTTCAAAGCTCCCACAAATCCTAAACCCCTGCAACACGCCCTGCTCTATGCCAATGACTACCATTTGTATATTCTTAAATGAATTTTTGTTAGAATGCTTTTTTGAAAAAAGATGTACTGATGTCTCCATATCTGTCTTTCACTGTACTTGTTGGTGCACATAATAAAAATAAACTTCATTGTGCATTTTTGCATTGGATAAATGGCTAATTCTTGTCATGCATGTATATTTTTAACAATTAATAAAGTAAATTTTAAGAAATTCAGGCGCAGCTTCCGATTGTATCATAATTCTTCTTCAAGGTAAGACCTTTTTCTCCGTTTTAGTCAGATGTTGCAATGCTGAATGACTACTGGCCCACTGAATGACATATTCTCTGTGACAGCCAATGTGAGCTCATTCTGACAAAATCAAATTTTTGATGACAATCTTTTAATGTATGTCTATTAAATTATCAAAACTGTCACAGCATGATGCTGATTATATAGATCTTTCTGCTCAATTGGCATTCTGTCAGCACCTCTATTCTGTTTATTCCTGACTGACTTGCAGTAACATATATTATAAAGAAAGAAGTGAAATTCAAAAACAGCAAAGATACATCTAAGGAGATCTACCACTAATACTCCTTGCTACATCAAAACAGTGATGCAGTGGCATACCGAACTCAAATAGATATTATTTTTAAGAAATTAAGTGGATGGGATTGTTGAGCTAAATGGTCTGTTACAGTCACAATTTTTCTAATGTTCAAACTCCAAAGGGGCTACCCAAAGTCATTACCATTAACATGGTCTTCTCATAATTTCACTGTAATTTAATCCTGATACTCTGTATATCCAATTCATTATAATAACTATTCACGGTGGCTCTAAAATCAGTACTAACCCCTATTCTCTCTTCTGTTTCTTTTTCCGGTGTCCTTTTGGTGGTGGCGAAACTCAAAGCACCATGATGTTCCAAAAGTGAAGAATTAAAAGCCAGAAGTCTGCATGTCCATCATCATCAAGTCCTTCCGTGAGAACCCTAGACACAAGAGGAGTATTTCATTTATGCTAGGTAGAATGCCCAGAGGGGACTGGGCGGTCTCGTGGCCTGGAACCCCTGCAGATTTTATTTTTTTCTCCAGCCGTCTGGAGTTTTTTTTTGTTTTTTCTGTCCACCCTGGCCATCGGACCTTACTCTTTTTTTTATGTTAACTAATATTGTCTTATTTTTATTTCTTATGTTGTTATATTTTTTTTATTTACTGTTCTTCATTATGTAAAGCACTTTGAGCTACTTTTTTGTATGAAAATGTGCTATACAAATAAATGTCATTATTATTATTACATCAATGCTGTAAAGGCGGTATTTCTGTTACTGTACATTGTCCAGCATCGCATCTATAAACCCATTTTGCACCCAAGGAGGCAAATTGTGTATATTAGAGAACTGAGCGCCACCTGAACTGGCTGTTTGTCAATCTCATTGCACCCTCATCCCCTCCTGGCTTGCTGCACATTAGCTGTCTGCATCTTCATTACTGATCACTTACAGTATTATGAACAATTCATGAGACACTTTTTGCTCACCAAATCCTAGATATTACCTCTTTTGAATATTTTCACATGATTTGAGAGTTGTGACACTGTTGCACCTTATTTTGTACTATTTGATATAAAAGATATCAAGACACTCTTTCATGTAATGAATTTTGAGTTGACCATGTTAGGCATAAGAAGGAAATAGCAAATGAATTAAACAAATATTTCACCCATGTATTTAAAAAGGAAAAAACAATTGGAATGCCTCATGCAGAAGTAAAAACAAACTCTGACTTCATAATGTACATTTTAAAATCGAAAATTCAGATGTGCTTATTACTGTTCACTGAAGACAAATAACACCCCTGGACCTGGTGGGATCTTACCAATTATACTGAAACAAATGAAAGACACCATTTACACCCTATTAGGCACATTTCAGCAGTCATTTCAGAAAAGGAGATGTACCTGAGGACTAGAAAGTTGCAAATGTGACTCCAGTCTTCAAATGAATCCTAGAAATTACAGGCCAATCTTACTTCTGTGCATTGCAAAATTTTGGAAAGTATAATAAATGAATTAGAAAATTACCTAAATGAAAATAATTTTTCTAAACAGCAGCCAGCATGGGTTTATGAGAGGAAGATCCTGCCAAAACAATATTTTAGATTTTTTTGAAGAAGCAACTGGAATAGTTGACAAAAACAAATCATACAGCAAAATTTACCTAGACTTTCAAAACACCAAAGATGAATTCTGAAAGAAGAAGCTGTAGGTATTAGAGTAACCTGCAAAACTGGGTCTCTACTTGGTTAACTGGCAGGAGACAAACTTTACAGATAAGAGAAGAGTGCTCTACGTGGATCAAGGTCATCAGTGGAGTCCCTCAGGGGTCTGTCCTTGGACCATTGCTTTTTCTGAATTATATTAATGACATTCTGATATAGTTATTAAAATTGTCCAATTCGTAGATGACACTAAAATTGGAGGGATGGCAGAAACTGGCAGGAAAAATAATTGAAAGAGATCTGGACAACTTTCAGAATTGGGCAAACAACCTGGAAAATGCAGTTTAATGTAGAAAAATGCAAAGTGCTATACATGGTCCAAAGGAACATCAATTATAACCTGTATGACACTGTCATACAGGAAGCAACCTCATTTTCATTGACCAATGCAAAGAAGCAATTAAAGAAGCAAATAAAATATTAAGTTATATCATAAAAACTATTGAATTTAAGTCAAGGAACATTATGCTCAAACTATATAATGCACTCATAAGACAGCATCTGGAGTGTTGTGTGCAGTTCTGGTCACCATGGTGCAAGAAAGACATAGCAGCACTTGAATCTGTGCAGAGGAGAGTAATGAAGTGCATCCCAGGACTTGAGGACATGCTGTACTTCGACAGCCTCAAGAGAATTAAAACTGTTTGGTCTCGGGCAGAGGAGACTACGAGAGGAACCTAATCCAGGAATTTAAAATCCTCAAAGTCATTGATAAAGTCAATCCAGCAACGTTCTTTTGGCTTAAGGGTGAATCACGTACTCGAGGACATCAGCGGAGATTAAGGGGAAGTCTGTTTAAAACTGAAGCCAAGAAGCAATTCTTTATGCAAAAAGTTGTGGGACTCTGGAACAAACTACCGAGACATGGAGTTGAAGCAGAGACCTAGACAACATTTAAGAAGTGTCTAGACTGGGACAGTTTAGCTATTAGCTAAACAATGGGCTTCATAGACTGAACCGACTCCTCTTGTTTGTCAAATGTCTTATGTTCTTGTGACTTCTCATTAGATTATTCAATTTTGAGACCATTTTGTTCAAGGCATGGAATTTTTGCAACTGGTATGCTTTGAAATTAGCCAAAAATGATCCTACAGTACATAATAAACTGTTAAAAAAAGAGTTTTTACATTTTTAAAAGAAATGTCATGTCCCATGTGTCTTAAAGGGTACTTGGTTGTCTGTTTCGGCTTCACACAGTGTATTACATTTGCCATTTATTTATATCATTTATATTTCATATCAATTCTGGCATATTCCTCATATTAGTCAACCCTTCCCACCAAAGTTTTTTTTTTTGTTTTCACTCATTAGAAGCTCTTGGACAGCACACAATTATTAATTATTTAACACTTCTCACCATCACCACACCTAAGACATACATGTTAGGAGTAATGGCGATGCAACATTGACATGACAACATCACCACACCAATAAACTCCCACCTATAAAATCCACTATGTAGATTCCAGAATAAATAAACCTTATAAGGTACAAAATCAGCAGCAGAATGTCTCCCTAATGTTATAAGACTGTGCCAAATTAGCTGAAGCAAACGATTATCATGAAAGGTCTTCTAAGCTGATCCTGCTGTTATTTTTCCTTCCCGTTAAATGTGGAAAACATAAAAGCAAATCGATTGCATTATTGCTATTAGAGCTACTATTTAACCACATTAAAAAAAATCTTCACACACTGCTGATCACTTTAAAGCAGAACTAATCTCAGCAATGACCTTCATGAACCCAAAGTTTGGCTGGGCTGGAGGTAGGCAGGTGACCTATATAAAAAGTTTACTAGCAGACAGACACACTGCCAAAAGACTGCTCAACTTTACACTGTGTTTGTCTTTCTTAATTTGTCATATAAAGTGCTGAGCTGGCAATAAAACATACGAGCAGAAAAGTCTTCCACTCATTATGAAGTATGGATCTCTGGGGTGGTTACTGAGGGGAGCCGACTTAAAACACACACCATATGTGGTTAGGATAGAACTAATTTATCAGCAGGGAAATTTAGTGTTTGCACCCTCTCTCACAACTCAAACCCCCCCATCCCCCTAAGAGGTTAATACCTCATCAAAAATAAATTAGCATATCTCAACAGCAAAACTTTGTTATTTTTGCATGCCATCCACCCCTTGTCAGATAATGTAAAGAAATTGCCATCTAAGAAAAATGGCACATTTCATGTAAATAACTATTTACTTAAAGGATTGTGAATCCACAAGAGTCAGCATACTCTAATGAGGCATGACAATCGCAAAAAAAGGAAAGAAAAAAAAAAAAGAAAAACAACGGTATGCAGCATCTGCTAAAGCTGACACTGCTGACGGTAAAAATTGGCCAAACAACTATTATTTGTTTTTCCTTGTCAGAAATAATGTAGCTTGAAAATCTTCAACAGGCAATGTGTAAACCACACCATTTGTTACTTCTAATGGCCTAATTGTTCTCCTGGCAGAAATAAAAAATTAGAGCACTTATGTCATTTACCTAAATTCTCTAATTAATTCAACAGTATTAGTGAAAACCAGGCAGAAGCAAATATTGAGAACACAAAGAAAGGGAAAACAGTGCTTGAAAAATGCTTTGGAGCCCATTACTTCAATTTGTCTTTGTTGCTTTTCTACTTGTATTTTGTTCCTAAACAGCAGGTGTGCTCTAATCACTGTAAGTGGTGCACTTTGAAAGTGAGAAGAGGATCCAATTTATCAGTGACTGAGAACGGGGATTCAGCACAAGTTTGGGTATCCCGTCCAGTAGCCTTGTCCAGAAACTGGATTGAATCAAACCCTGAAAACATGCTTGTATAAAATATCTATTTAAAAAATAATACAGTGCTTTTTTTTTTGAAAGAATAGTACATTAACTCAATATGCACAAAAATCACTAATTGTTTTCATATATATATTTATATCTATGGCGGCACGGTGGCGCAGTGGGTAGCGCTGCTGCCTCGCAGTTGGGAGACCTGGGGACCTGGGTTCGCTTCCCGGGTCCTCCCTGCGTGGAGTTTGCATGTTCTCCCCGTGTCTGCGTGGGTTTCCTCCGGGCACTCTGGTTTCCTCCCACAGTCCAAAGACATGCAGGTTAGGTGGATTGGCGTTTCTAAACTGGCCCTAGTGTGTGCTTAGTGTGTGGGTGTGTTTGCGTGTGTCCTGCGGTGGGTTGGCACCCTGCCCAGGATTGTTTCCTGCCTTGTGCCCTGTGTTGGCTGGGATTGGCTCCAGCAGACCCCCGTGACCCTGTGTTCGGATTCAGCGGGTTGGAAAATGGATGGATGGATGGACGGATATTTATATCTATATATCATAGATGCCACATGGGCTGGACAGGCATCCAGATGTATTGAGTCAGAGCGCCCCTAAGTGAGGGTCTGTATTGTTTAACAAAATGCCACCACTTAATCATTTTTTTGCTTTAGCCCACCGCCTAGTTTGTCTAAATGATAGAGCCAGCCCCGAATAAGCTACAGTGCAACCTTAACATCTTTTTCCTGTTTACTTTTCAAATAGGATCCCATAAAAGATACATAAACTTTGTGCATGTAATTAATACACATACCCACATATATATATATATATATATATATATATTATATATCCATCCATTATCCAACCCGCTATATCCTAACTACAGGGTCACGGGGGTCTGCTGGAGCCAATCTCAGCCAACACAGGGCGCAAGGCAGGAAACAAACCCCGGGCAGGGCACACACACACACACACCAAGCACACACTAGGGACAATTTAGAATCACCAATGCACCTAACCTGCATGTCTTTGGACTGTGGGAGGAAACCGGAGTACCCGGAGGAAACCCACGCAGACACAGGGTGAACATGCAAAGCAGCACTACCCACTGTGCCACTGTGCCGCCCATATATATATATATATGCACTTGGGGAACAACTTACAGGATCAGATGACAACAATGTTATCCCAGACCAACCGAGGGCGCTAAGCAATAATGGTATCTCTTCTCCTTTCCCCTCTTCAGAATGGAAGATTGACATGACGCCATCTATGACATCACTTACAGGGCCAGCCCATTTGCGTCCACCTCTTCCTCCCTGAACAATGTAACTAATCCAACCTTGTGGTAACATGCATTTTCTTTAACGCCTTTTGTGCTCTTTATAATATATGAAGTTTGCCTTCAAGGTACCCCAGACCCTTTATGAGCTTTGTTGTGCTTTATTACAATATATATATTATTGTCTGTTAATATTGTTTTTAATCTATTTAAACTGTACACAATTTTTTAAATATTGTTCAAGTAAACTCTTCAGATGTTTAAAAAAATAACACTTGGATATACTGTGTACATATTGTATATACCGGCATAAAGTATAAACCTTAGTACTGTAAATACATAGTTTCATCAGCATCATTTCACATACCAATGTTATACTCTTTTACAATGATATATCAAGGTTACGTTCTTCTTGTTATATTACTATATCTCTAAAGGTTAAAAACAGGACACACTGAAAAAGCATTCATAAATGTAGCTGTACATTTAAAAAGTGATAAATGTATTCACTTCCTATAACTGTCACTGTAATGATTATTTAATTATTTAATTATTATTAAGCAGTCCTAAGAAATTTATTTTTAGCGGCAGTTGCTATTCCAAAGTCATTTTTTTTCTGCTTCTGTTTCAAGGGCTGACTCATCTCCTATGTTAGTGTGCTTGTGGATTTTAATGTAAAGTTTTTCACAATGGCTGCTTGAGAATGATGCCAACATTTTTTTTTTAAAGAATACATTATTATGGCTATTTACAATGGTTTGGCATGCAATGCATGCAATGAACCTAAATTAAGCGTAGCTTGAAATGACTGGCCATGTTAGGGCATTTCATTAAGAGTTACAAGTCATATAACAGTAGAAATTCTACATATTAAGTGAGGAGCTTTTTTGACTGTTTTAAACAGAATTGGATTAAGTGGGTTTGAAAATATATGTACGTGTATTGTAATTTACTAGGAAAAGTGTATTTAAATGTTTTTAAAGAAGACTGGGTAGCAACATGTTTTCTGTATGATGAATTTAGTCTTAGATGAAAAATTAGACAAGTATTAATAAAGGTGTACAAATATGTGTATTAAAAAAGTGATATTTTTGTCCTTTAACTATATGTAACAACTTTTTCAGATGAATATTTTAAACATTCATTTATTGCCACATCCAAATATACATAGTACAGTATATTGACAAAAATTCTAAAAGAAGATGAGCGTCTTGTGTTGATTCAACAGGTTATGTTATTAATAAATGTTCTTTTTCATGTTAAGCAAAATGACATCTTTTATTGGCTAACTAAAAAGATTACAATATGCAAGCTTTCGAGGCAACTCATGCCCCTTCTTCAGGCAAGATGTAGGCCTGAGTTGCCTCAAAAGCTTGCATATTGTAATTTTTTTAGTTAGCCAATAAAAGGTGTCATTTTGCTTGACTTCTCACTACATTCAAAATGGCTAACACAGTACAACACCCTAGTACTACTTTTTTATGTTATGAAATAATGATGGCTGGTGCCCTCTTCAGAGTTCCTGCATTATTCTCAAAGCTACCATGGTAGGCTGTTGTCCATGTGACTCTAATCTGGACCTTAAATTTGCTTAATCTTAAACAAAGTTATAAGGAATTTGAGCATGTTGTCACATGGTATATTCACACACACCTTCAAACCCACACTTGCTTATTCCAGGCTAGCTTAAAATCAACTGTCAACAGGATACGAACCTTCTTTGGTATATATAAGGAAAGCTGACACCAACACATGGGGAGAACAAGCAAATTCCACAGAAATGAGGAGTCCAATTTCACTTTTCAGAAAGTGTGAGTCTGTATGTGACGTGGCAGGAAATTAGAACAAAACTGTTGGACAGAAGTCACGTCATCACGAAGGAACCGGAAGTAATGTCATCATGAGGGAGCCAGAAGTGACATCATTATTGGGAGACCAAAAGTAGCGTCAGCATCAGGAGCTGGAAGCAGAAGTAACGTTGGTCAGCCATTTTGTGAATCCAGAAGTGGTGAAGGTGAGCGAATGGAATTGTTATTTTTCTTCTTTGGTTCTGATGAAAGAGAGAGAGAGGCATTAGTACCATATATCAACCCTTCATCTCGCAATATTTTACTCACCTCATGACTTGTTGACTGCCTCCTAAGCGCACATGTGTGACATGACCCCCCCCCCCCCTCCCCACTGAACCCAGACCCATCAGGTTAGGTGGTCTGAACCGAGAGGTCATAGATACGGGAGAGAGCATCAGCGTTGACCTGTAAAGAACCCCTACGATAAACAACTTTGAATCTATAAGGTTGAAGTTCTAAAAACCACCTAGTGACACGAGGATTAGACTCTCAATGCACGGCTATCCACTGAAGGACAGCATGATCCATGATCAAGGTAAATTCTCATCCCAATAAGTAGTTTCTCAATTGAGTCACAGCCTATTTAATTGCCAAGGCTTCACGTTCCACCGCTGCATACCTGGTCTCCCGATCTAACAGTTTCTGACTCGGATACATAACAGGGTGTTTCTGCACCGTTGATGCATTAGCTCAGCATGGCTCCAAGTCCTGTGTCCAATGCATTGGTCTGGAGGATAAAAGGAAAAGAAAAGTAATGAGTTTTTAATACCGGTGCTGACATCAGGGCCATCTTTAAGTCACAAAATGCAGTCTCAGTTTTGTAATCCCAAACCACTTTTGGAGGTGCTCTTTTCTTTGTTAAGTCTGTAAAGGGTGAAGCTATTTCTGAGTATCGAGGTACAAATCGGCGGTAGTAGCTCGCTAAACCCATAAAGGCTTGTACTTGCCTCTTAGTCACCGGACAGGCCAATTTAGAATGGTTTCAACTTTGGAACATTGTGGTTTAACCGTTCACCCTACCACCAGATAGCCTAAAAATTTAGATTCTTTTAGTCCAAAAAACATTTTTTTGGATTAATTCAAAGTCCTGCTTGTGCCAGAGTTGAGAGGACAGTTTTAACCTGCAATACATGTTCCTTTCATGTGCTGGAATAAATGACAACATCATCCAAATAAGTGTCAGTATAAGTATTGTGGGGCCTTAACAGTGTATCTACCAGACATTGGAAGGTCACTGGTGCCCCATGCAAACCAAATGGAAGGACAGTATACTGCCAATGCCCACTAGGAGTGCTAAAAGCATTTTTTTCTTTGGTGGAGGCCGTAAGGGAATTTGCCAGTACCCCTTAGTCATATCAAGAGGGGTTAGAAATTGAGCATTACCTAGCCTTTCGAGGAGATCATCTACTCGAGGCATCGGATAACCATCAAATATGGAAACCTGGTTGAGACATTGGAAGTCATTACAGAACCTCCACGTCCCATCTGGTTTTGCAACCAGAACAATAGGGCTGGACCAGGGACTATGGATTTCTTCAATCACACCCAGTTCCAACATACGTCTGATTTCCAATTCCACCTCTGCTTTCTTTGCCTTGGGAAGCCGATATGGGCATTCTCTGACAATTACTCCTGGGCCAGTAATGATATTGCTTTCAATCAGAGCAGTGTGACCCGGTTGTTCACCTGGTATTGACAGGATGGCAGTTTTCAATTCCTGTCTTTGTTTCCAGGTCAGATCAGATCCGAAATTAAGGTGTTGATGTTTAATGAAAAGGGAGTGACGCTCCTGGAGGAGGGATCGATCCCAGAGGGTGGTGTTTCTATTATAATATCGCGCCTGCGCTGCTTGAGCTTTCTCTAGATGTTCTTTTAATACTGGTTGAATTTTTGCCAATCTATCGCGTAATTGTGTGATATATTCTAGAATATTAGACTAGGGAAGGACCTCTTCTTCCCATCCTTTTTTAACATGTCCAATAGACCTCGGGGTTGTCGTCCGTATAATAACTTAAAGGGAGAAAACCCAGTAGAGGTGTGTGGTACTTCCCGGTAGGCAAATAATACGAGGGGAAGAAACTGATCCCAGTTTCTTTCATCCTCGCTAACTACCTTGCGTAACATCTGTTTAAGTGTTTGGTTGAATCGTTCTACCAACCCATCTGTTTGAGGATAGGCCAATGTCTTAAGATGTTTAATTTGTAGTAACTTAGCCACCTTCCTGAATGTCTTCAAAGTGAAGAGAGTGCCTTGTTCTGTTAAAACCTCTTTGGGGATCCCAACACGCGCGAATTTCCCTACTAGTTACCATGCAATTATTTTGGAAGTAGCCGAGCGCAAGGGAACGGCCTCTGGAAATCGTGTAGCATAGTCTACTAAGACCAATATATATTTATGGCCACCTACTGAGGGTTCGAGTGGTCCTATGAGGTCAGTACTGACTCGTTCAAAGGGAATATCAATTAGGGGAAGAGGGATAAGAGGATCGTGGTCCCTCCTAGGTATCTGACTAGGCTGACATTCAGGGCATGAAGCAGAGAATCGTCTGACCTCCTCATTTATCCCAGGCCAATAAAAATGAAACTTCATTCTTTCTAGTTTTTTCGGTTCCCAGATGGGCACCTAGGAGATGGGTATGTGCTGGTTCACATACTTGCTGCCAATAAATATGCGGGACTAACAGCAGTGACCTCACCACCCCCTCATGTTCATTTTCAATGACAAAGTAAGGCTTTCGTGGCATAGGATCTTGGGACATGTGTTCGTTAACTGAGGCTACTTCATTTCTAGCAAATTTTAAGAAATCATTCTTCCATTGCTCCTTTTTAAAGGAGGACAGCGTTAGTTTAAATTTCTGTCTTTCGTTTTTTTTTCGGGGGGGGGGGGGGGACTTTTAATTCAATAATGAAACACAGAATGTTCTAGAAATATGTGTAACTTAATCATGCATTTTAAGAAAATTATTCAAAACTTATCATTAATTACAAATTTAACAACCAGTCAGAAAATGTTTAAATGACTTTGCTCATGGTAGTGAAAAATAACACTGTAACACCCCCATATTTTATTTACAAAAGTAACTTGAGGGTTTTGCTTTATAAATAATTACAGGGACCATCCTCTTTATGTTGTTAATTGGTACTCAAATTTTACACCTCAAGGCAAAGGAGTATAACTCATATGATGCAAAATAAATACAATTAATTTGTTCCACTAGATTGTTTTGTGCTCATAATTATGGCACAGAGTAACGATAATACAGACTTGACTGACTTTCAATCTCTCTGCCTTGTGCTGATCATTTGTTTTCAACATTTTAAATAAAGTTAACAGATCTAATCATGAAACAAAGGCTTATTTTTTAAACCATTATTCCTTCACACAAGTTTTTTTTTTTGCCTTCTCATACAAATGTCAGTAAGCTGTACATGAAGACCAGTGAGATCATAATTAAATTGAGTTTTGTTTAATATAGGCATAAAGTCCCCAAAACCACGTGAACATACAGCGTACACAAATCTGTTCTCGAAATATTGATGAATGTTTAGGGGTTGGAGATACTTGATTTACTAATAGGGTTGCATTCTTGAAAATTGGTGAGCATCTAAGCAAATTAAAAAAAAAACTCCTTTTGTATATATGTCTGTACTTTTATTAAGGTTTTAAGTTTATTAAGGTATTTAGGTTTAATTTTAAAGCAACCATTTACATTGCTGAAAGAAATGCTTAATGAAAAACTAACTGATAAAAATTCCAGGTTAGATTTCCTCATTTCAGTTTACTACAACCTCCCCAGCTCTCACTAACTCTTATAATAACTGCCTAACCAGTTTAATTGGAGTAGCTAGGTCTACCTCTAGTTTTCTCCTGTACTAGTAACAATTGGACCTCCGATCCTTGAAGAAGCTCCTTTAGGTCACTCCACTGTAGTTGCTGTAATGTCATTCTCAGCCCTCTGATGCCAGACTGTGCAAAGCACTTTACCTTCAACAGTTGTTGCCACATTTCTTTTCCTGTCAGCCAAAGGTTGTGTGCCTGTGCCACTGCTTTGTCTGAGAAGGACCCAAAGTCCAATGCTGTGGACAAGGTACCCCCAGTCCATGATATGGTTTTGCTTTCGGAGTGTCTGACTTGCATGTGTGATGACAGAGCTCACTAACATCCTGTTTTCCTGTCAGCAATGCAGTGGGCCAGCACATCTGTTTTTTTTCCTGTCGTCAGCACAGCTTGGCGCTGCTGTTTTCCTGTCAGCCATGTTGCATGCACATGCAGCTGTCGTTTTCCTGAGAGCCACAGCACATCAGTGCGCCACTATTTACCGTAAGAAGGATCTGAAGCTCAATTTCATGGTAACATGACCAATGTATGTATCGTGTTACTTGAAACGCTTCAAGGCCCACTAGTTCATGAATTTTTGGTGTGACAGACAGACAACCAACCCTTAGCATTTTATTTTTACAGATAGATAGAAGAGATAAATACGTTTTTCATATATTACAACTCCACAACATGATTCTGGTGAAGGTGACAATTCCAACTCTTCAAGGACAAGTGACATACATGTGATCAAAAACTCTTTGTGTATTCAATTGCTTTGGCATATGACATCTAATTTTATGATTTCTAGACTTATACCATAATTTATAACTTACAGTAGGAAAGCACTGTCATTTTAGAAGTTTCATCCTTGTTTTCTGCCGACAATCATCATTTTCTACTTGTACTTACTTAATAGTGAATCAACCATGGCTGTCCAACCACAGCATAGACTTAATCAAGACCATTCACACATTTTGCTGAAGGAGTTATGAAGAGAAGTAGTTATCTATAGTAATATTCCAGCTAATGTCTGGAAGTAATGTAAGCAATTGAAGACTAGCAGGATACAAAGCATTCCTGTAGGAGGACACCTAGGCATGAACAAATGTGTTTTCGACGCTCAACTTAGTGTGATGTACCTTTTTCAATTGCTGATCAATACATAATAATTCATATATCACTATTTCACTGTAGCTGCTTTGAACATTATTGAACAAAAAGTGTTTTCCACACTTTCCTTTTTTTTAAAACTAGCTATTTTACTGTGATTGAGCCAATTAGCAAATATATCATGAAAACATCCCTGCATACTCTGTGCATTCTCCCACAAAAATAAACTAATGAGTAAAAGTGAGTGATAGTCACAAAATACCTTATAAAAATCCTTAAATTTCTCTGTAGTAGCTGTTTTGGAGGTGACCGTTCTTTTGCTCTTGGCTGGTTTGATAACACTGTGCATAGGAGATATAGGTAAGTGTTGAAAATTTTTGAGTCATGATTGAAAGATTTTTTGTGTTCTTTTAGAACAATTCTTTTAGAATGCCTTTTGAATTTGCCAAGAAAGAAGTCAAGCAGTGTCCAGATTTGCAGAAAAAGGACATAAAGTTTAAAATTCCTTATTTATGTATTGTCTTGTGGGAATCAATCAAAGGGAGTAATGTACACTTCTCCTAGAGCTCTGCAGCATGTGGTGAACACAGCACAGCAGATCACGGGCACACAGCTCCCTGCGATCCATGACATCCACACTACACGCTGTCTCAGGAAAGTGAACTGTATCAGGCGGGACCCCAGCCACCCTGCACTGTCACTGGGAAGCGACTAAAGTTCATTCGGACACACACCTCCAGGATCAGGAACAGTTTCTACCCAACTGCAATCAGACTCATGAACAATCAGTAACCTTGTGTCACCTCCACTGCTACCTGCACATACACTTCTGCCACTGTCTCTATTTATTCCTAGGATTCTGATTTTATTTATTTACTTATTTATATTCATTTATTTATTGTGTTTTTTTTGTCTATGTTCACTGTCTGCAGGGGCACATGCAAGCAAGCATTTCATTGTACATGGTACTTGTACTTGTACACATGACAATAATGAATTTAAATAATTCTTTCCAAAGTGTGTGGCAGGCCTCTGTTCCATGGAGGTTTTTAAGATAGCTATTTAATTAGCTATCAACCACTAACAATACATTCTTAGTCAATTGTGGGTATATGAGGTATAAATGCTGATATTGGTTTTACATTTTATAGCCAGTGACCTTCAGGGAGCACTGTTGGTTAGACCTCTTGCATAGAAAACAGTTACTCAAGTCCAGAGTTCCAAGAAAAGGAGTATTTACTGTGGTAAATAAGGTTTATATAAGTGCAGGTAAAAAGGAAGGACCAAGACAAAGGATTAACACAAAGGGTAATAAAAAAACTGAGATGGACTGGTGCTCTCTTCAGGGTTTGTTCTTCACTTGTGCCCTTGATTCTGCTTGCTAGGATAGATGCAACACATTAAAAGTCACTCAAAATTCATTCAGTTCCTCCTTGCTTATTAACGTCAATGCATTTCGTGGAGTTGGGCAAAATTCACAAACATTTCTGTGATTTCGAAACGAAGTAGGGTTTGTTCATCATTACTCAGGATATAGCGGGTTTCGAAAGTGGATGGATGGATGACTCATATTGAGTTTATACAAGATGAACTCCAGCAAAAAGTGCAGGATATGGTATGTTCTGTTCATTTTGTTGAATTAACATTTTTCCCAGTTGTATTTGGTAATAAAATAACTTACAGTGTAAAAGTGTATCTGTTTTATTAATTGATAGAATTAGTCTGTCTATGTTCATATACGTCAGAATTACCAGTCTTTAGTTTTAATTCGAAAAGGGGCAACATAGTCTGGCATAGCAGTAAATCAGAAGGGGCACTACATAATGAAAAGAGAAACTGTACATAAAAAAGAGAGGAAGACCGCAAGCTAGAAAAGGGTTGAGTAGGAGGGAAGTTTAGGGCAAAGATACTTAATTCAAGAAGTGCTGGGAGAATTGCCAATATGCAGCAAACTTCAAGTAGAAGGCTTGGCTTATCAGGGTGGTTGACAACAAGGATTCCTTCAGTAGGATATCTTACCATCTGAATTGGCTGAAAAAGCTGATTACCAGGGTTGAAGTTTTAGATCTTCAGTGGAGAATGCCAGTTGGCAAAGGCATTTTATATATAACATTCAAATCATATGATTCTTGTGGAGTTGTGGTTTTTGTCTCATTACGGACTGTCAATGTGTTAATCAGTTTGGAGCAAACTTGATGGTGTTGCACTGTAAAAAGGCTGGAATTAATGAGTAAAAGAGGTACTCTTTCTGAGACTTATTTCTTTTAAACAGTAAACCTTAAACACACATCAGTTCTGTACACTGAGTTATTGTCACATATCTGTAAATGCCACCACACACCAGTCATTGCTTTGTGCAGTGCTACTGTAGTTTCGACAAATTTCTTGAGACATGGGTTTGATTCCTTTGTGATCTTTGGGGAGATGTGTGTTTTAGTTTGATTGGCAGCTCTAAACCTAGGCAATGTATGATGGGATAGTACCTAACTTGATTTTGCCCTGTTCCACTTCCTGAGACTAGAATAAGCAGGTTCACAAAATGGATGGGTAGACATAAAGTAATTGGTATACAGATATTGCTGTATATACAGTTCATACAATTAGTTTTTGAATGCATAATAATATTGGTATTTAATTTTATTCAAAATAAAATTACATTTTTATGCAAATAATTTTGTTCCAAAAAATCTGAAGGAATATGTATATAATCATACCATTTTAGCTCGATAAATCCCAGTATGTCTTCAAAACATGGACAGTTTTCTTTTGTGGGAATCATTAGTGGGAAAACAGGCTACAATATGAAAATATATTTAACATAATTAATAATGTAAGAAGTAATAGCTTGTGCTCTCTGAGAGTTAAATGCTTGTCAGAGTGATAGATGCTTGCTCTACCAGCAGTACATTTTGTCTGAAGAGCAGAGGGACTTTGCAAACTTGCACTGACCTTGGTTAGCAATACAAGGGAGGCAAATTGTGAAACAGGCCTTCCCCTTGTAGAATGATGCAGCCGCTCTTAATTTACTGCCACTATCCCAATTAAAGCACTGTAAAAACATTAAAATTAATGCAGTTTTAACTCCTGGAGCAGGCCCTACTTTCTTAATTAGTGCATAATTATTCAAATTTTGATATCCCAGAAAATTATCACATGGAAATTATTTTAGGCAGTGTAACAATAGCTAAAGAGAAAAAAAAAACCTTGCCCAAAACTCTATTAACATGTGGAAGTAATTAACACTTAATTACACCGAAACTACTATTATCGTTAATGTTAAATGACTTTTTCCTTTGCCTTATACATTCCAAATCCAGCGGTCTGCAACATGCACTTCTGGAGACCAAAAAAAAGAAAAGAACAAAAAAAAAGCAGAAATTTGCTGAGGCTGAAAAAGAAGACCCAATTTCATAGTTATTAGTTTAAGTTAACAGTGATGTGTCTCTTAAAGGCCCTGGTTCCAACATATCAGTGTATATATGCATAATTAACTAGTATATTCAAATCAATTCCAGTTGCTTAAAACTTGAAAATCTGAAATGTGGGGACCATGGAAAATAAGGCTGAATCAAGGAAGTCTCATTTGTAAAGCTCACAGATGGAAACCTTCCTGTTTCAGAATTTAAAAATATACAGATGCCTAAATTCATCTTAGCACAGCAAGAGTTTCAATTAATCGAAAGACTAAATAAGGGAAGTTGTTTAGGAAATAATTATTTCAGGAGGTAATGTTTTCCAAGTAATCATCATTACATAAGTAAAACAAACTTATGGAACATCAAGGAAACACTTTTACTGTTCACCTTATTATGGGGTTGTTGCAAGTTTTTGAATTCCTCTAACTCAGTTTTGCTGTTTTATGTATATTTTATTTGCTTTTGACAATGTGAAAGTATTTTTTTCCGCACAACCCTGTTTTTTTCTGTTTATTGTTCTCTTTGTAGGTGTTGCTGTTCTGTGCGTCTTCTGCATGGCCGTGGCCATGTTGTTGATGGTTCTTATGCACTATTACTATCATGTGATCAAGGTTTGTTCTGATGTCTTCCCGTAACACCACAATGATGTTAAATGCTTTGGGAGGTGTTATTTGAGCATAAGCCATGGTAATTTCTGACAACTTTCTGTTCCATATTTATTGAGGGTAAATTCATCATTGTTCTATCACACATGAAAGTAAAAACTTCATGGTTCATTATTCATCACCAATGTATTGTAATGTAGATCCACAACCAATTCATTCCAGTAGTTCAAGTCATACAAATGTTCCTACTTCAAAGTTTTGGTAGATGATAAATAAGAATGCGACAGTTGAAACGACAATTAAAACAATTTTGGATTTCAGGGAAAGTGGCTGTAAAGTATTGTTTCTAACCTTGTTCACTGGAAGGGGGATTGCTTCTGGGCCCCTGCTTTGCATATTCATGCACCATGCCTGCTTAGGCAATATAATTCCTCCCAAAGTCTGCACTTTGAGAGGGAGGTTCTGTTATGATCAGTTTTTGAATATCTCTAAAAAAATTTTATACATTTAATTTTTTGCATTGTGATGTTGACATCTTTGCTGTACTCTCAATGTTCTGAGTCATTAAGGCATGGCTGTAGCCATGTCGTTGACAGTTACTAGTGCCATTGTTACTATGAGGTTGGCCTCCTTTTCCATAACCTTATTTAAAGATGATGATGTGTCAAGTATCCATGTATTGGATTAACAAAAAACCTTCATATTTCCATTTCATGAGTGTTGCAGGTACTACCATGAAGATTCTGGTGATAGGACGTTTGCCTGTTAATTTAACATTAATTCCTTGTTATTGTTCATGATTGGTCCTTATAATGGCCATCTACCACTAACCTGAGATTCTTCTACTGACCTTTTTTGTGGAAAAAACTCACCTCTATATTCAAATAAATCATTCTCAGACACCAGGTGAAAGTGCAGAACAATTCTTTATTTGTACATAGCTATGCACAAATGTCTTAGTCCATGGAGTGAGCAATCAATAAAACAATTCTCTTTAATTCTTTTCTATTACCTTCTGTTATCTTATTTAATGTATCACATCATCTGACTCTTAATACGTAGAATTCTATCGTCTTAGCCAATCGACTATAGCCACCAGTAACTTTGTATACATTTTGATTCTTCTATTATTTTAAACGTCGTTTCGATAATAGGGGTGTCGTGCAAGTTTTCCCACTAGTTTGATCTCGCTTTTAAATGTGGTGTTCAGTTTAACCTTAGCAACTATCTTGGTGGCTCCTCTACATGAGGCAAAAGCCTCACTTGCCTAAGCTTTAAGACATGTTTAGTTAACCCTTTAGTTACCTTCAGTCCTTTTCCTTATGCTTTTAATAATTCATTGTTACAACGTTAAAAATATATGATTCAAATTCTACACCTTCTGATCTTTGTTTCTTCAGTCCCTTTATTTTCCATTTTTTTGTCATTTTTGTCCACCTGCACTCTTCAGCCCCAAATCCTTAACACACATATGGTATTAATGGAAAGCACCTAATGGTGTAATATCAGGTTAAATACAGGACTGCTGGGTCAAATGATGAATAAAAAATTAGCTTCCTTTATATGACAGATTACCTTGATGCTTGTCAAAAGCTTTTATTTCAATCCTTTCCAAAAAGGATCGTTTACAATATAATGAATGAATGATTGGTTTGGTATTAATGATCGTTTTTATTGTCGAATTTAAAATATTCATTCATTCATCCATCTTCTGAAATCAAACTCACACTGAGACATATAAAGTCAGTTTATAGCTGGCGATAAACCTAACTTGCACTTTTTTAGAATGTGGGAGAAAATAGGAATACCTGGGGAAAATCCATATCACTTGGAGAAATTATGCCAGCTCCACACAATCAGTGACAGAGCCAGGAACTGAAAATCAGATTCCCGGAGCACCTTACTACCATACTGCTCTCAGTGAAAAAAATTCTCAAATGTGCATAATCCAATGTAGAATCATGAAGGTGCTGGAGCCCATCTACTGTGGGGCCCACTAACACATACAGTTAGAAAGTGCCTGTTTACAATCGGCAATTAATGTAACAAGTACATGCAAGCTAGATGAGTTGCTGATGCTAAAATTGGCCCTAGTGTACAGTATGTGTGTGTCTCTGTGTGTTCACCTTGCAATAGACTGGCCCACTGTCCAGGGATTGTTCCTGCCTTTTGCCCTATGCTTGCTAGGATAGGCTCCAGCTTCCAAGCGACCCTTTGTGAGAATAAAGTGAATTTGAACAATGGATGAATGGATGGATGAATGTTCATCTTTGTTGTCCTGCTGTTTTCCCCTCACATCCTATTCACCAGGAGAACAATGACTGGATATGAGATTTCAACTCAAAATGATAGATCTATGATGCTGTTTTGTTGAACACCATCCAACTCTCAATTAAAAATAGTCATCTTAAATTTATATCACAATAATAACCACAATTTTTTGTATGTATGAGAAACTGGTAAATGTAAAGTAACATGAGCAATTTTTAACTCATGATAAAGAAACAGAAAAATTAGGAAAGTCAGTATTAATTACAATACAATATGAACATTTGTGAAAATGAGGCAGTTATTCTTTTTTTTTTTAATGTTAAGGGACAGAACAGAAACCTTAGCTTTGCTGAATATACTTTACATACTAATTATTGAAAAATAAATTACTCAGGTATTAAAATCTATAACAAAAGGGATGATGATGTCACCTTTCTCAGAACAGAAAAAGGTTAACAAAGCTAATAAATGACTTTTCAAAGGGTCTTCTTGTAATAGAGACATAATGTGAACAGACATCTGTTACACTGAAGCGTTCCTGTGTGATAAGGTAAAATGTAGGGGAATGAGAGCAGCTAGTGAAGGTTTTAATAAAACCTTATTAGCCAGTTAAAGATATGAAAGAGTTTAAAGAAACAGGGAATGCAAACTATGTGCTGGCAGCTGAAGGTGAGTTTAAAAGACAGATGAGTATTTGAGCTTCGATGGGCCTGTGACCTTCCAAGCCCTTGATATGGCATGGTCAGTTCAAAAATATTTAAATAAAGCAAAGCCTGTTCTTTCCCTTTAACTACAATATCTTTATATGGTTACTGTGGTAAAAATCCAATTATCTAAAAACAATTCTCAATTAAGGTTCATTTATATATATAAAAACATAAAACTCCTACACTATCTTTGCAGGCGTGATAGAGCGGTCAGATTTCTTAGACTCGCAGAAGGATAATTGAAGCTTTGTTTACTCAATTTTATGTGTGCCAGAGTCTACACTTTTTTGGAAACAAAAAGACGCAGAGTCTCAGACTAGGAAGCTAAAAACTTTAACAAATATAATTCAAAAACAGAAAATAAAATAACCATACAATACTTACATATACGTAATTTGTAACCGCACATATGTTCAGCTGTGACAGAGAGCTTTGGTTAACTTTGCCTAAATTAAGATAGACATCATGGTAACAGAGATCCAGGAAACAAAGGATATGGTCACAGAAGAGAGAGGAACAAAACCATTTATTACTCTCCTACCTGGGAAAATTATAACTCATTTAGGCCCCTTTGAGACAAGCTAAGACTGATTTGTCCCATCCATGGCAAGTTAACATCCTCTTATAATGACATATGATACAAGAGAAATTGTCCACCTTCATAAAAGGATAAATGTGTGTCTGTCAGTGTGTTATGTGTCTGTCATTCCAAAAGATGGTACATCACAAACATTAACACATATAGCAGCATATAACAAAGGCTTCTGCATTGAATTGTGCATTATAAACACTAGCAATGAGGTATATGTTGATTACTTAGATTTCAACCCATCTTAGATGTTTAGCACAGCTAGTAGTATTATATGATGGCCTGGTACCTTGTCAGTGTTGGCCATGGTCAGGGAAAGTAGCTTGGTCCAAATCATAGGGTGCCTAGAAGAAAAACAGAATGACAAAGAGTTACTAACAAGTTGTAATGAGTGCTACAGTCTAAAAGAAAACTCTGCCCAAAAATAATAATTTTTGTATGTTACTTACTCTATGTAGTTTGCAGTGATGGGCAAAAAAAATTGATATCATGTTTTCATGCAGAATGGAAATAACATTTCTGGTAGAATAGAAATCTATGGTGACCAACATTGGACAATAGCAAACAATATAAAAAAGTGACTGAAAAAATATTATGTTACTCATGTCACATTATCAACACGTCAACTTATCCAGTTATATGATTACAATGTCCCAAATACAATAATTTTTATATAATAATAATCCTTTAAGGAATGGCATTACAAACAGCTTAACTATAAGCTCTAATAAGTATACACTGGACTACTAAAATAAGTTTTTAGTTTGGAATAAAATGGATAAAATAGAAAAACGTGCGTTTGAAAAATTGTTACATATGAAATTGGTTAAGAAAAAGAGCAGTCAAACAACTTAGCAAATCCATTCTCAACATAGTATCTGTGTTAACTGTTTAATGTTTTTAAGAAAAATAGCTTTCATATCATCTTTAGAACATTAGAACACTCTAGACGAGAAGAGGCCATTCAGCCCAACAAAGCTCGCCAGTCCTTTCTACTTATTTCTTCCAAAAAAACATCAAGTCGAGTTTGAAAGTCCCTAAAGTCTTACTGTCTACCACACTACTTGGTAGCTTATTCCAAGTGTCTACCATTTCTTTGTGTAAAGAAAAACTTCCTAATGTTTGTGCGAAATTTACCCTTAACAAGTTTCCATCTGTGTCCATGTGTTCTTGATGAACTCATTTTAAAATAACAGTTTCGATCCACTGTACTAATTCCCTTCATAATTTTAAACACTTAATCATGTCACCTCTTAATCATCTTTTGCTTAAACTGTATAGGCTCAGTTCTTTTAATCTTTCCTCATAATTCAACCCCTGTAGCCCTGGAATCAGCCTAGTCGCTCTTCTTTGGACCTCTTCCAGTGCTGCTATGTACTTTTTGTAGCCTCTCATAAGGTGTACTCTCGATTTTCCAACTGCCCATTGTGTATTCAAACCTAACATTTTTACTTCCTATGTGTAATACTTTACATTTACTGACATTAAATTTCATCTGCCACAAATCTGCCCAAGCCTGTATGCTATCCAAGTCCTTCTGTAATGATATAACGGATTCCAAATTATCTGCTAATCCACCTATCTTGGTATCATCTGCAAATTTAACCAGCTTGTTACTTATATTTCTTTCTAAATCATTTATATATATTAAAAATAGCATTGACCCTAGCACTGACCCCTGTGGATCACTACCCTTAACATCGGCCAGTTCTGATGAGGTTCCTCGCACCATCACCCTCTGCTTACTGTGTCTGAGCCAATTCTGCACCCGTCTAAAAACATCATCCCGAACTCCCACTACTTTTAGTTTGATACCCAACCTCTCATATGGCACCTTATTAAATGCTTTCTGAAGTGTTATATAAAGTTTTATATTTTGGTAGGATATTCTGTGAAAGACTGAATCTTGGTATACAATAATAACGAATAGTGCATGAATGATGCAAAAATATGAACGAAAAGCTTTTGAACTTATTGATAAAACGTTCAGTTAGTTAATTAAATTTAGTTCTATTGTGTGTATGAACATTATCAGTTTACTATATAAATACAGGGCGGCACGGTGGCGCAGTGGGTAGCGCTGCTGCCTCGCAGTTGGGAGACCTGGGGACCTGGGTTCCCTTCCCGGGTCCTCCCTGTGTGGAGTTTGCATGTTCTCCCCGTGTCTGTGTGGGTTTCCTCCGGGTACTCCGGTTTCCTCCCACAGTCCAAAGGTTAGGTGGATTGACGATTCTAAATTGGCCCTAGTGCATGCTTGGTGTGTGGATGGGTTTGTTTGTGTGTGTCCTGCGGTGGGTTGGCACCCTGCCCAGGATTGGTTCCTGCCTTGTGCCCTGTGTTGGCTGGGATTGGCTCCAGCTGACCCCTGTGACCCTGTGTTCGGATTCAGCGGGTTGGAAAATGGATGGATGGATACAGTATATAAGTATATGTATATCTGTAAATCCATTTCAGGACTTAAGAATGGTGGTGACCATATACTGTAAGCAATCGCAGACAAGAGTCCGGAAGTGTCATTGAATAGTGTGCTAGTCCATCTCAGGGCACATTTATACAAACACCCAACATTCACTCATACTGGTCCATATTAGAGCCACCAATAACCTGATGTGCATATTTTTGGGATTTGGAAGAAAAACTCATTCAGACACAGGGAGACCATGCAGGCTCCACACAGACAGCAACTAGGTAAGGACTGAAACTTGACACTCTAAAGCTGTAAATAAGCAGTGCTAAAGACAGTGCCTACATGCTGGCAAAGGCTCATACATATGTTCTCAAACCCATTTAATCCAATTCACTATTGACAGTGTCTGAAATCAATCCAAGCAGCACAGAATGTAAGACAGGCAACATCCAGAACAGGGTCCCTGTCCATTATGGGGTACTCTTTGGTTAACACCCATACTCACACTATTGCCAATTTATTCACCTGTAATACACTTTTTTTGAGGCTATGAGAGAAAAACCCACAATACCTTGGGAAAAACCAATGCAGACATTTGGAGAATATGTAAACACAACTCACAGACAATGAACAAGTGCTGGACTGGATACCAGACTGCTAGACCCTTAAATGTCACCCATAAAGGCACATTTGCATTGAAAATAAGAAAGAGATAAAGAAAAGCTCTTCTATTTTAACAAGTTTCCTTATATTACTTACATGAAGTGCCCTATCTAGGTGTGGTTCCAGCATTGCACCTAACGCTGCAGGGATAGGCCCTGGACCCCATGATGTTGAAACAAACTATGAGAGGTTGATAACGGAAGGATAGATAAAGCTCAGGGAAAACTCCCCAAAAGGGTGCATAAGTAAGAAAAGGGAGACACTTGATCCAAATATATAAAAAAATGAAACTAATTAGCAATAAGTTGAAACATTCTTCTGACCTCCAAGGAACATTGTTCACTTGAATCACCTTAAAAAAATGATGTAAATATATTTAAAAAAAAAAACTTATCACTTAAAATCAATGGATCTATAAGACAAAAATATGCAGGTAAAAGCTATACAGAAATATATCACATTTTATTCTCCACTCTGAAAACAAAATTGTAGTACAAAAGCTGATAAACAAGTCATTGCCACAGTGCACATGAAACATTCCATCCACAATTTATTTCCAAATCATTTTTACAAGAAATACCACCAAACAAGCGCACAGCTGGAAGAAATAAACTAATGCATATAGTATGTGTGAACCTTATTTTCACACACATTGACATTTCAATCATTGGACACGAGTCTGACATGCAGCTTACATATTCTTGTTTTAGATGTTATTGGAATATGAGAATCATTCAATTTAGCCAAGTCAATGCATCTTTGCTCTTTTTCAAAAAGTGTTGCTCCCTCTTTGAAGTCCACAGAGAGCTCATAAGAGGGAAAGCAGTTGAACGTGTCATGTGAGAGCTGCAAGTACATTAGTGACTCCCCCCACCACCCAACCACCACAACTACCAATTGGCATAATACGTGAAAAAAGGCCTCCTACGGAGCCAGAGACACATTTTACAAAAGATTCTATTTTTAAGGTTCCTGTTTAACAGCTCAGACTAAACTTGCCAGGTTGTGAACTGGGAGAGGAGTCAGCAGAGTTCATAGAAGTGGTCTTGTGCAAAAAAAGCATTGTGAGATCTGTTATAATTTAGTAGACATTTCTCACCTCAGCCCAAAAAGCAGGAATTACCCCCCACTGTGCATGACCAAGAATGAGAGGCCACTTTATCAGATGAAGTTAGAAATCCCACAGCTGGGATCTGAACTTTCGATCTTTAGAAGCTTAGGGTCAACAAATTAGTGAGCTAGTGCATTGACCTGTAAATTTTTTTCTCCTTAAATATTTATGCTATAATTGGATTCTAATAAGATTACCTCATCAGGGTAGCTGAAAAGAAACCTGAGATTTAATCTAATGTGAGCTAACCATGGAAAAATATTTACACTTCTTTTGTTTTTTTTTTAATATATGAAAATTGTCTCACTGAGAGCACAAGTCATAATCTGCCATATGATCTTAATGGGTACATACGGATCCTGTACACCAAAAATAATGAGCAATTGCAATCAAATCCGTCTTAATATGGTTAATTTCAACAATTATTGATTGCTGTGACACTGTTAATGAAATGCAGGAAAAAGTTAACCAAAAGGTAATAAAAGTAACAAAAGAGCGTACTAATCTGCAGGGTGTAAATAGTTAAATTAGGTTAAATTAAACTGATTGTCACTAATTGACACACAAACACTGTAACATTTTACTATATTAATTCATAATCTATCAGTGATTAGAAATCTGAAGCTAAAGATTTATTTAGTAGAGGTGCTCTCACTGCAGTATGCTGTGTCACAGTATACCTGATTTATTGTCTTCTTATTCTTTCTTTCTTTCTTCCTTTCCAAAGTAAGCACATGCTAACCTAAATCGGTATTATGTGGGAGTGAATGAAAGGAAAAACAAAACATATATGCTATTTTTATTTAAGCCATAACATTGCCTTAACAAAATAAAATAAAAGGATTCAGACAAGTACAAAACAAGAATTACAGTACACCATAAGTTATTTTAATATGCTGTAGTGTTGCATACTTGCAATGAATTCCCCTGGCTATTATTAAGGTTCTGTGTTTGTGTGCGAGTGTCAAGTTGTTTCGAGTGACTACATACTCTAAATTATGTATTACTATTACGTTACAGCTTTGAGGTACTAAACATTGCTTGAAATGAACAACGATAAAGCTATAATTTCATTTTCTTTGGCAGACAATTAAATATATTTATGAGGTGAAGTTTTATAGGCTTAATATTTTGATAAGCACAAACTAAAAGCATGGCTAATTGCTGCACAGTGAATGCAAACACGTTCACATGTACATTTTAGGATTGGATATATTCTGTTTTAAATATAGTTCTGTTCAGATGATATCAATATAAAATGCATCGCAGGTTCAGAGCTGCACACACATTTTCCTCATATAGCTATACATGCTTATTTGTATTGCATTCAAAAGTGAATATTCACATTTTCTTAGACACTTGTCTTCCAACTGTTCCAAACGCTCTCTTTCATTAAATGTCAATGTCCCAATGCCAGCTGCTTTATATATAAGGCATGGATGGATGGACTGCCAACCCACTATTGTACAGGGCACACTCACATCTATTCACTTATATCTAAATAATTTAGAATCACCAAAAAATATAACTTGTACATCTTTGGGATGCTCAAGAAAACTGGTGTGCCCAGCAAAAACCATGGAGACTAAAGCAAAATTCAAACCTGGTTCCCTTGACTTGTGACATAGCCACACATTCCAACATGCCATCTTCAAAATGAGACTTACATATACTACAAAAATGATTCATGATAATTTAAAATGATCAGTATCCATATTAAAGAAAAAAACATACGCTTCCTGCCCATGTACCCGGACCTCCTAATATTATTCTTTGGCCAGGACACATCTTTCACTTGATACTATAACTTTAGGAGTTTTGGGTATCTATTGAGTTTGCATATCAATGGCATTCATCACCCACTTTTCTTGACGGATTTGTTCTTGTTCTTTCAAGCTTCACTGACAGCACTGAAGGAATACCCATTACAAGTTCTGGATGTGGTAACAGTTAGGACTTTGACTGGACCACTTTAGCTTCACATGCATTTTTAATCTTAAGTCACTACATTGTGGCTATTTTGCTGTGATTCTGGTTTGTTATTCAGTAAAAAAAAATGAACATCTTCCCTAGCTTTACTTTTTAATGGATGAAAACAATTATATCTGTTTATTTTTTTTCCCTTTCAATACATTTTGAAGAATCTTTCCAAATTCCCATAGGGAGAACTTCCTGTACCAAGTGAAAGCCATTACTTTACTTCGCTTAAGGAATGATGCTGTAAGGAACATAAAAAGACATCACATCTAGTTTTTAATCACTCATTTTAGACTTTGAGTTGCACAATAATGCTGTTCATGTGATTTTATAATCAGATAACAAAATTACATAATAAAACAATATTTCAGAATTTAGTCATACTCAGTGTTTAAGGGTTCTCTACATGCTCGCATTGTGCACACCATTTAAATTTTTAGAAATTATGGTCATGCAGCTAAAACTTTACATTTGTGCAAATTACCAAATGTGTCTATGAACACCTTATAAATTCAACAGCAATTAAAACTAAAATGATTCCTGGCACACCTATTTCTTTTTAAATGCAATGCTGTAAAACTGTTGGGGTGGTTTTGGTAAATTGAAGGTGATCTCTTTGAGTTGCTACTCCACCACTGTTGGAATTCCAACATGTGCTGCATGGATGCTGATTACATAATTTTACACATAATATTTGTGTAGACTAGCGAGAATTGTTAAAACAATGTTTAAGAAGTAAATCATTTAATACTGGAGTTACCACTATACTGTTATATAAGAACCAGGGTTAGGGTTTGGGTCCAATAATGCCTCAAATTTGCATTCTTTTTAATATTTTTATTGTTTTTTTTCTGAAATAGTTATTCTGTATTTCATTTTTTACTTACTGCATATTTTGTTTAGATTATTGGTTTATGATATTATTTGCTCCTTTAATTTTTTGTAGAAGTAGTCACTCATTAATTTTATGAGTGATGACCAATTAAAAAAGGATGTGATCAATAACAGTCAGAGGCTGATACTGGAAGTCAGATAGAAAGTCTACAAAGTCGAATTGCTAACCTAAAATCAGCTCAGAAGTACAGAGCTAGTTTCTATTGCCACAAGTTGCCAAAAAAAAAAATAGGAATTGAAAAACTGCTATTTAAATCAATCTCAGGTAAGCATGGAATGCATGTGGTAACCTTTACACAGTCGTATCAATGGTGTCAACTGTACCACACTACTGGTGCATCATAGGAAAGACTGCCATGGAAATGACCCTGCAACATTCACCAAAATGGTGGTGATAATGGCAGTAAATGATTATAAGCTTTTCAGAGAAACCTGTGATCACAAAATAAGCTGCATCATTGAATTCCTTGTGTCCAAAAACTTCTATCTAGAAGTCAAACTGAATTTTGTCTAGGCTAGAAGGATAAAAAAAATAATAAAAGGTGCCATCATAACAGTTATATGTCTTATGCAGTACATATTGAACACAGGGGGTGAAGCCTGCTGATGTTGCAACTGCAAGACTGACGCCTTCTGCCTTCTACCTCTCATTTTGGATTTTGTAAGTGATGTTGTTTTTTGTTTTTCCAATTCAATTCATTTCACTTTATTATTGTATAGTGCTCTTCACTGAGTAGTTGTTCTGGTTCTTGCAGATTGTTAGACTACAAGAGGTGAGCCTGCAAAATCTTGCTTCAGGTTAAAATAGGGGCCTAAAATATTAAAATCAGCCTTTCGCCAAGCCCAAAGCAGCCATTGGTCTGCACACACGTGACAGATAAAAGGCTTCTAATTACTGAAAAACTAATAAAATATCAAAAGAAGGAGATGGAAAACCATTAAATCTTGACCCCTCAATAACAAAGACGAATAAAAAAAAAGATATACCCATACAGTAAACAAAATCAGTCCATAATCCAGAAATCCAATCCAAAAAAGCCAAGCCAAACTTAATAACCAGAATATCAAAAATTAATAACAATTTTAAGATAGCCAAAAAACAGGAAAATATACAATCATCAATGATCCCCCAAGGGACACTAAATTTCAGCCTTGAATATAAAGGCGTGGGGCGGTCCTTCAGTTGTGATGTTCTTGGGGGCTTTGCACTTGTGGTTCTACCCTCAAAGCACATAAAAAATATTTCTCAAAAATACAATAAATTTATTTACATAATAAATAGTATAGATTGAAAAATAAAAACAGAAAACAACATAATAATTACACAAACATGATATAAGAAGAAAAGAAACTAGAGCCAAAGGTAAGACCCTGGCTATAACTTAAAACAGTGCAGGTTCAGATCATGGTAATAAGTTCACATGTAAGATGCAATTACCACTTTACAAATTACTAATTGCATAATGGGTACACGTAAAGATATACAGTTATTTAAACACAGTAAAACAAAGTAGGTCAGAACTGATTAACTTGTCTCTCTATTATATAAAAAAATCTTGGGACGAGACGAGACCTGTTCAGAGAGACGAGACGTGACTTTCTCAGAAAGACACTTTCACGTCCCGCGAGATGAGACTTTTTGCCAAGAGATTTAACCATGCCCAGGGCCGGAAAAAGACAAAGAGTAGATGACAAAGTAGAATGCGCTAAAGAATTCAAAAACAGCAAGATACACATGCAGAGCAGGTTAGAGATAATGGAAGTAGGAAAATTTGAAAGTCTCAAAAAAAATGATAGTAAAGATTGCATTAGCACAAATAAATGGAAATTATTACTCGGTGAAATAACGGAACAGCGAAAAGAGATCAAATAGTGTTTCTTACCAATGAAGAGGCATATCCCCGAGAATTAAAAGATTTGTTGTTTGGTGAAAGTGAAATCCACATACGCTGTCACGCTTAGGTCACAGAGTTGCACAGATACACAGGAGATTTTAGAGACAGAAACGTTATTCAAACACTTCAAACAAACATAAGTCTCTTTCAGGAGTGAATCGAGCTCCATACGTAGTCGGAGGGAACAGTTCCGTCTCTCAATTAAAAGAATAGAAAGTCTTCCTCTTCATAAGGGTGCGCGTTGGGAGCGGGACCCCGACAGGAGCAGAGTATGTCTGGGGGAGAAGAGAGACAAGGCAGTGAGACAAAAGGACAGCTTCTTTACAGGCTTTTAAATGTTCGAAGTGCAGCATGAGATGCAGATCACGCGGCACAGCAGCAGCAGCAAGCCAGCAGCTGATCGAGCAAAGAGGATGTAAAAAAATATATATTTGTATCCCATTGTATCACCATTTAAGATGGGGTTTCGGAGGAGTGACTGCATCTTCTTGAGGTGCGTTCGGCCCCCCTCTTCACAAAGGCGCAGGCTGGGGGTTGGTGAGTGAAGTGAGCAGGGGGCAAGGCCCCCTAGTAACTTAAACAAATATCTGTTCATTAAAATATGGCCCGGTGACAATGAAAGAGAAGAAAACAAAAACTGCAGTCAGTAGCATCTCTGGAGAAAATAAACCACTGAAGGGTCCACAGACAGTTACAGCAGAGAATGTCAAAGACAAAGTCAGACACTATTAGGGTAGTGCAGACCTCAGGACCACTGACCACCCACCTACTGGGTGTTTTACAGTAAAGTCTGTCCTGGGCCATCTAAAATGATGACAGAATCTTTCCATCCTCTGATGCCAAGGCTCCCAGCATCTTGGATATCTTTGTTGTGTAAGTACAGCAGCGGCTCTGAACTTTTGCTTGGTTTATAGGTTTACATTTTTAGATTTCTTATACTTTGGGAAAGACTATAATGAGTCATGTCTCCATATTTCCTCAGATATGTTTTTGGAACGTAGCCTGCTTTCCATGCAGGATGGAAACCTGGTAGTGTTTGTCAGTCTTTGTGGCTTCAGGAACTATTGTAACCTTTTTACATTCACTCTTGACTCGCATGCAGCAATCGAAGAGCCTTCAGGGATAAAATAACTGCAAGTGAAAGAAACAAGTGTGGTTAAAGATGGGAAAAAAATATTAACACATCACTGTCACGTGCTTCAGTGGAAGGAATGGTTTCAGCACATCTCAGTGAATGAAGCTGCATTTTATTTCCCTAGTGTGCCTGCAACCCATCCAAAGTCAGCAACAATATTATAGAAGACATGCAAGAAAGTTCTGCGCATGGCTGTTACAGTTCAGTGATGTTACACTGGCCTCGCAAAACATCATGGGGCACTTGGAAAAAAATGTTCACCTCCGCCAGCTGCATGGTGAATTTCCAGGAAAATATTCAGCAAGCACATGACTGGTGAACACAGCATATTCTGAAAAAAACGACGATACTTTGGACGTGTATCTACATGACTTCATGTATTGCACTGCTGCCACATGATTGGCTGATGAAATAATTTCATGGATCAGCAAATGTAGTGATGTTCCTAATAATTTACTCAATGAGTTTATGTATTAGGTTTATTTATCTTCTGCCCTGTCACCTAAAGATTGACTTTCAAAGGGTGCTGCCACTTAATGAGGAAGCTGGGGAATTACCCCATTCATATAAAATGACAAGTTGTAACTGAAACTTTGATATTGGTAGCATATGACTCCTAATTTTGATTTATGATTCTTGTTTGGGATTCCTGGTGTTAACTACCACTTCAATTATAAGATAATTATATCAGTTTACTACCTGTATGTTTTCTTTGCTTAGGTTCTTGCTTATTGGGGAAAACCTAATTTTGTTCATTTTTCTGAATTGCTTTTTTGTATACCTTTTCTTTAATTCTTTAATAAGAATTTTTAAATATTTAGAAATATTCAAGTAACTGTTTGTTTTTTTTGGCCAGAAGGCTTTACAGATTTGTCCTCTTTCCTTTTTGATATTGGTATACAGTACATTTTTGAACATTAAAGAAGTCTAATCCTGCCTGTGTAGGCCCGAAAGCCTACTTTTTGAGTTTGGGTTAATCAGTCTTAGATTAGGTATTTCATTTGGTCTCAAACTAAAATTAAGGGCTAGCTTGGCCTTTTGTGTGACTTTTTGAGGCCTGCTTCCTCTTTTTGTGTTTCTTTTTGATGGATACCACACAACATTTTCTAGAGAGTAAGTCATCAGCTATAGGGTCTTTTCTGCTAAATATCAGTATTATATTAATTAAGGTAATGTAGAACAGAAAATATTAAATTAGTTATGTGTCCACTTTTAAATATATATGCAATATGATGAAATGTAAGCTTTTATAAGACAGATTAAAAGTGGATTGATCCCTTATAGCAAGCTTTTTGTGATTTAACTGTTTTGTGGGTAGCAAGCAGAGTAATCCTTATTGATGAGTCAACCTAGCTCCATGGACCCTTTCAGGACCCTCTGTGTATAGACTCTGCATGTTCCCCCTCTCTGTTTTCATTGTTTTTTTCAAGGAAATCAGATTAACTTTCACATAGCATATTTAACAGTGCTAAAGTATACCATAGGTGTACGTGTGAGTTTGTTCTGCAATGGACTAGAATGCCATCCACTGGTGTTTTCTGTCTCACACTGGGTAGATCTGGAATACACACCTCTGCCTCACAACACTCAAGCAACACAATCAAATTAAGAAAAAAAATGAATGAATGGGTGGATGATTTTTTTATAGGGCAGAGGCATATCAGTAAGGCTGCAATCACAGCAATGAACATACACTATATAGGTGGAACCTAACACAGTACATTTGCTTTAGCTGATAATGAAGCAGAGGAAATAAAAATTGTTTTTTGTCAGGCACGGAAACAATGAATGTGGTGACAAAAATATATGGACTTTACTCAAGTTAGCATCATAAACTAAATCAATCAGGCTCAATAAGTAAAGTCATTAATCGTATATTATGAGTAGAATAGCTCACAACATTGAGTTATCAGTTCATTTACTTTATTGCTGAAGGCATGTATATTTTTGATTAGTTCATTTTCAATTTAAAGAGCACTCAGCCTGTCCTAGCTCATTGTCTTACTTTGAAAACCTTGATTCTCTTCTGTGAGTGGAAATGACTCTTGGATTTTATTATTCAAAAATCCCTATCATCATATTCCCCCCCAGCTGAAAAAGTCTGGAAAAAAGTTTCTTTCCCATCTTTTCATTAGCACTTCCAACACTGACGGCATATTTGTCTTCATCTCATTTCAATTTATTTTCTTGATTTAAAGTAAGTTATCAGCCTTACTCTTTTTTGGCACATTCGTAATGCTTTTGAGCATTTAATTTTGGCTAAGTGATTGATTCACCAAAGCACCTCTTTCCACCTTCTCATTTCAGTTCATTGAGTGTCATAGGCTAATGAAGGTCAGCCTCATCTAGTAACATTAAAGATAGACATCGCACTTTGGCTGTTTGCCACATTTTATATGTGACTGCAATATGTCTGAATTTAACAATGAAAAGGCCCAAGGTGTGGGAAATTATCCTTCTTACAAGCAATTACAATCACAGTTATAAAATGAATGAATGAATAAATATCTTTAGAAGGAGCCATCTTTATCAGCATGAAAACAGGTCAAATTAAATCAGTATTTGAGGAAAACTTTATTTCATTAACCACTTTTTATCAGCCACCATGTAATGTAACAAAAGAAAACACAAAGAAAGCATCCAGAGAGAGCCATGCTCAAGACCAACTAGGCACTGATGAGGAAAGATGTTCTGTATTGCTTTAAAATAATTTTTTATTTCATTACTCCGGTTTCCTCCCACAGTCCAAAGATATGCAGGTTAGGTGCATTGGCGATTCTAAAATTGTCCCTAGTGTGTGCTTGGTGTGTGGGTGTGCATGTGTGTGCCCTGTGGTGTGCTGGTGCCCCGCCCAGGGTTTGTTCCTGCCTTGCGCCCTGTGCTGGCTGGGATTGGCTCCAGCAGACCCCGTGACCCTGTGTTAGGATATAGCGGGTTGGACAATGACTGACTGGAGGTGGTTAGATAGATAGATAGATAGATAGATAGATAGATAGATAGATAGATAGATAGATAGATAGATAGATAGATAGATAGATAGATAGATAGATAGATAGATAGATAGATTAAAACATAAGTACACCCCAGCGTATGTTTTTTGTTCTTTTTAACATAGGCAGAGATGTCAACATTTGATATTCATTTAGAATCTTTAGATAAAGATGATGAAAAAAAAGAAAATTTGACTTTGCAATTACTGTATTTATTTAACCAAAAAATGAACAGATATGCAACTTCCATCATGTGAAAAAAATATGTACACCCTTGGCTCTAATAGCTGGCTTTGCCCCCTTTTGCAGAAACAACCTCAAGAAGGCTTTTTCCTACAACTGAGTATTTCTCACTCCACTGTGCAGAATTCTTTCAGCTGCATGATGATTGAGGGGTGACTTGTGTGGGAACCTGTTTCAAATCCCCTCAATGGCATTTCAATGTGGATTCATATCCAGGGTTTCACTTGGCCATTTTTTATCCTCCATTTCTTTCTTTGCAGGTATTCCTTGGTGGATTTACTAAGTCATTGTCATGTTGCAGGGTCCATGTCCACATTCAGTTAAGTTTCAGTCTTCTGACAGATGGTCTCAAATTACTCTTAAGCACCCTCTGATACAATGAAGAATTCATAGTGGATTTTATGATGGTGATGTGCCCAGGCCCTGATGCATCAAAACAGCCCCAAAACATTTCCACCACCTTTGCTTTACGGTTAGTGTCAGGTTCTTCTGGTCAAATGTTGCCTTTGGCTTCCACAAAACATGTCTTTTTTGTACTTTAGCCAAATAATTCTAAATTTGCTGCATCTGTCCAGAGTAGATTGTTTTAGAAGTCCTGGTTTTTGATTAGGTGTTCACAAGCAAACTTTAGTCTTGTCCTGACATGTTTTATGGTCAGCAATGGTTTCCTGCTGGCATATCTCCCACATAGATCTAATTTGTGCTGTCTCTTTCTAATGGTAGATTTGTATTTAACAGTGGCAAGAGCTATCTGGAATGGTTTATTTCCAATTATTTGAAGATCTTTTTAATTCACTTCCCAGACTCAGAGGCATCTCTAATCTTCTTTCTGAAGACCATAGAGAGCTCTTTCGATCTAAACAACAACAAAGAATAAACTAGAGTAAATATGGGGTTTAAATAAGGCAATGTCAGGCAAGATCCTCTCCAATGATGTTCTAATCATTTGCATTTGATCTGGTGCATCTGATTCTAATTGTAGGTATTTGAAGTGGTGATAACATGTAAAGGTGTACTTGCTTTTTCTGCATGCAAAATTTACTTTTGTGTTTATTTAAATTATACAATGGAGTGCAAAATGTAAATGCAACATGATGTTTATTACATATTATATCCTTTATTTACTGTACAGATAATGTTTAAATGAAGATTAAATCTTGATATGTCCAACTATTTAAAAAAAAACATTTTATGGGGTGCACTTACATTTTCACAAGATGGTAATTTTAATTACTCACAAAGAAAAGGTGAATTCAGTCCTTTCCATAACAGCCTAATATCCAGACAGTCCAAAATATACTCCAGGCATAATGCAGTACTGTAGGCACAGAAAAATCCATATTGCTTCAAGGCATAACTCCAGACTCTTGTTTGAAGGTTGGAGCAGCAACAGACATTTCTACAGTTTGGTATTCCACAAAAGTGTGCAGAGAAGCTCTTTGTTGCTATTTATTCAATCGAGAGTTTGAATAGTGGAGTGATTAATATACAAAAAGCAAGTCAGCCTGAGTATCTTGCACTTTGACTTGTGATTCCTCAAGAGGGTTAGAGAAGCAACTCATTTTCCACTCTAAGCTACCAAGATTTTATATTTTTTGTGCACTATGTAACATTCTCATATGTGTTGGACATTGGGTGATCTACATCTTATAAGCATCAGTCCATTTTTGACAGCCTTTGTGTATAAATATTTCTTTGTATATATTCAGTGTTTGTCTTACTGTATACACCAGGACAGGTCAGATTAAAGTTTCATTCTTTATCTGCTGCATCACAGCCTTCACATATCTCCCATGTCAACTATCCTCTTATTCAATCTCCCTTTCTTGCTGTTTTCTTGTCTGTATTCCTCATGTTTCTAGTTTAAGAAAATCACCAAACTCTCTGTGTGTTACTGGTATTAGTTACTGTTACTTAATAATAATAATAATAATAATAATAATAATATATTTTATTTATATAACATCTTTCCCATGTTCAAAGTGCTGCACAGAGTCACGGAAAGAATAGATACCTATGACATTGGTGATTGCAATCCTAAAGATGCATCACAGACAGAAATGAAACTCCAACCATGATGGCACAAGATTTGTGTGATTTTGTATAAAAAATATGCAACACATCTCATTAAAAAATCCTGCACACCTTTCGTAATGTGAATGAGAGACATAAACAGAAATTAATTTACTGATGTGCAAGCAATTACTTTTAGTACGTAGCTGCCAAAGAAAACACAGGTACTGACTGCGGTCGTCCAGCTACAGTTAGCTATAACTACTAAAATATCATCAGTCCGAACCCTTTTAGATCTCTCCTCTGCCTTTGACATAATCAGCCATGAGATCCTTCTTGCTGCCCTCCCTGACACTGACATCACTGGGACAGCTCTTTGTTGATTTGAGTCCTACATCTTGGTCAGATCCCATCATGTGTCCTGCCAAGGAGCAATGTCAAGGGTGCATCAAACATGCACAGGTGTGCTCCAAACATCAGTCACCTTACTGGGTCCCATCATCCAATTCTATGTTTTCAAATATCAGTGTTATGCTGATGATATATAGCTGTACCTGTTGTTCCCTTCTGAGGATAACATGGTTATTGGCATGGATATTCTGTATGTCTTACTGATATTTCAACTTGGAGGAAGAACCAAAATCTACAGCTCCACCTGGCATAGATAATGCTTCTTGTTATACCGGTCAGTCAGTCTCTTCAACTTCCATCTCTGTACAGCATGGCTCATTGTTGCTAACACCTGCCAAGTCAGCAAGCAACCTTTCCTGGTGACTGATGAGCAATTATCTTTCTCTGACCACATTTCAACTGTCTCTTGTTCAAGCAGATTCACTCCATATAGCCTCTGCAAAATCAGATCAGATCAGATTTGAGTGTGTATATTTCAAAACTTCTAGTCCAGGTTTTGGTCTTGTCATGTTTGGATTACTGAAACGTACTACTAGTAAGAGAACCTTCATGTGCTATCAAGCCACTGCTGATGGATTAAAATGCAATGGCATATCCTGTATTCTCGCATGTCACTCCTCTCTTCAGGTTGCTACATTGGCTCCCTGTAGCAGCACACATTAAGTTCAAATCCTTGATGCTTTCCTACAGAGTAGTCAATGGGTCAGCACCTGTGCATTGTATATGGAGACATTGGTGAGGTGCTATGCTCCTTCTCACCAAATCAGGTCTGGTAATGAAAAGCATCTGATGATGACACTTCTGCGTGGTATCAAATCTCAATTCAGACTCTTTTTATATGTAGCTCTTAGATAGCAGAACGAGCAGCCCATCTCGATCTGAAGTGCTAACTCTCCTCAAAGTGTTTAAGAATTGATTGAAAACTCTACTGTTCTGAGGATATCTGTTACATTGTTAATTGATGTTTTATTTTGTTATATTAGCTTTATAGCTTTTCATTTGTGGTGATCAGCTTTTGTAATCTGTCCTGCTTCTCTTGTTCAGAACAGTCCTTAGACTGATGTTACCTGATTTTGTTGAACTCTTTTGTAATTCGCTTTGGATAAAAGTATCTGCTAAGTAAGTAAATGTAAATGTCACTGTGAACAAATCTTTAGAGAGCTTTATTCTATGTTTTCTCCTCAAAAAAACTTTAACCCTCTGTCCCTTAACTACTTTCAATGAGTTTTGTGTTTCACAATTGGAAAATAGCACACAAAATGATTTTCAGTGTCAGTATCACAAAACCGTATGTGAATTGAAACTTTGCTTTTTCGCTCACCAGTAATACTTATGGCTCAGCTAAAGAATTAAGTTTTCAAACTATTTTAACCATTTTATTTTCCTTTGAATTTAAATTTAAAACTTATGCTTCATGCCATGAAGAACTACTTATACATTCTGACCCTTGACCAAGATCTTTAAATGTTCTCTTTGACAATCCTTTTGCAGAACTTACCAGTTTTTTATTTTATTGTAAACAACTTGAAGAATTATATTTGAATAAATGTACCTCTTCTTTTTCATCCATGTCTGTTTATTTTCTGTATAGGAGAATAGCTCACTATTGTGTAATTCTCCTAAGATGTGACTTTTAACATAGTTTTCATAGCCAATTTTTTTCATTCTCCCTCTGCATTGTGATCCTATAGGTATAGAAATATCCTGGTAAAGACAAAGGTACCATACAAATACGAAGGATGTTCAAAAAGTTTCAGCACTTTTTTTAATTGTATTTATTAAGAATTTCAAAAACAAATTACATCATTTTTCTACATAATGACCTTCATTTGCAATGCAATTTTACCAGCGTCATACCAACTTTTTAATGTCCAATTACTACTCCTCCCGCCTTCACCATTTCCAAAGAAAATATAAATGTGCGGAAACTTTTTGAACATCCCTTGTATATTATACAATATAAAAATATTTATAAATACTAACCAACAAATATAATCATTTAACAATTAAATATGACTTAAGTACAGTATCTGTATGTAATGGTGAATTAAATGATGTGACTTTCCTGAGAATTAACTGATTAACTAAACCATTTACGCAGAACACATAGCTACTTTTCCACAAAACACAAAGCTACTTGTTTTTGAAAATGCTTTTGTTGTCCCACCCACCACAATATTTAAAGCAGCATAACAAACCATCCTATTCCCTGTTGTTTTGTAAAGTAACTTACTCCTGCTGTTGAAATGTATTGTAACTCTTACTTTACTCATTTTTTACATTTTTATTAAGGGGTAATTTTGAGCTGAACCTAAATCCAGAAATAACTAAAAGAAGGTGAAACTATGGAAAAATAGGAATATTAAAACGTAAAATGGCTATTAAGATACAGGAGTTAAAACAATAGTCAAAATAACAAAAGAATATGTCTCTCTGGGGCTAAAAATATAGTGACTCAGGACTATGGTACTAATGTGGTGTCTTGTACAATGAACACATTACCATAGACAGTTGTCAAGACAGCATCTTATGGCCCTACTTATATCCTGCATTTTCATAGCATCCTTGCTCTGCTGTTAACTTTGCATTATTTGCATTATTTTTCACGTTTTGATGTTATTTCTGTTGTGTTTACTATGAATACCTTTAAATGTGTTTCCATTTCTTGTGCTGTGGGGGTGGGACCCTGAGAGGTAGGGCTACTCTGACATCACGTGTACTGGGTGCTCCTTCAGTCAGAAAGAGGTACCCAGCAGTGGAGCATTGAGTTATGTTGTAGTTTTCTGTATTGATTTTTCATTTGTTGTTTGCTGATAACAGGATTGTCTTGCCTGTATCCTGGATTTGCCTTTAAATTTGTGTACTGGAACTACTTTTGAATTCATAAAGTTGTATATTGTTATTACACCTTTATATTCATGTCAAGACACAGTCTTGGAGTTAAGCAACTAAGCATTTCCACTGAATATTGTACTATATATTGTGACACATGAAACACTGTCCTGCACCTGAGAGAGGACTCTAAGTCCAAAGGCTTCAAGAAAACCAACTTTATTCCAATTAAAACAGGAACCGTTAGGGTATTTATTTAAACGGAAACTACCACTTCAGTACACACAGGCACAGCAAATGAGCAGGGATAGGGTGAGGTCAGTGGGCGGGTTACAATTTTCCCTGCATCACCCATTGGACAACAGACATGTTACACGGGGAGGCTATTAACTTGTAGTTGTCTCTGTGGTGCCTTGAACCTGTGGTTGCCTTGGTAATGGACAAGCAACCTTCGAAAGACGTGTCAATTGCATTTCGCCGTGCAGCAACACTGGGGAGGTTCTCAAAACAGTTCAAAAAGCGTACAATATATGTAATTTGTATTTGACAAATAAAATTTGATTTGATTTGACTTTGCCTTTTAGGCAAATTCCTTTTTGCTCTTTTGAGTATTTTGTCGTACTTTTCAATCTTTGTTAACAAGTCTTCATTTTGCAAAAATTCATCCTTGTCCCTCTGTTCACAAGCAATAACAGAGCATGTCTGTATATATATATATTGTGATAGTTTGAGGTCTCCGTGACCCCTTGAACCCTCAGACTCGACTCCAGACACCAGGTAAAAGTCCAATAATTATATTTATTCGGACAATACAGTGCACAAAGCACCCTCCTCCCCACAATATTCAATAATAAATCACAATAATTAATAAACAATAACCAATCCTCCACTCCCAGACGCGTTGCCACCCTTCCACCCAGCTCAGCTCAGTGTTCTGGGCTTCCCACAGTCCTTTTATACACCCTGACCCGGAAATGGTTCCTGGCCAAACCCACAAGTCCGTTTTCCTTCTGGGTAAGGGCAAACAGTCCTCTTCTTCATCCCGGGAGCACGTCGTTTCTTCCGGACACGTGATGCTGACGCACTCCCGGGTTATAGGGCACGCAAGAGCCCACTAGCCTCCCTACAGCGACTCCTGGCAGCCCCCAAGGTATCCAGCAGGGCTGTGTCACAACACTACAAAGTCCATGAGGCCCTGCTGGAACTCGGGGCACGAATATGCTATCCGGAGGGATCCTCCTAGCGGCCTGAGAGCCGGACTGGGAAGCCGGCAATCCTCCACAGTTCCCCCCTCTCAGCGAAGCCAACTGGGGCGGAGCGTTGATCCCCGCGAGGGACGTTCTCCTCCAAGAGGACGCGTCGTCCAGACCTTGGCGACGATGTCGAGATCCCCCAGCGAACCTTGGGGGAACGGTGTATCTGCTATCCCACCGCTCCCCTGTCCTCCGGGGACAACTTCGCGATAGGTGGCCCGGTTGATGGCAGTTGTAACACCGACGCCGTCCTCCTGGTCGCCTCTCTTCTTGGGACCTAAAACACCTCGGGAATTCAGTCAGGGTTAGCTCCGCCCTTTCCTCCGCCAAGGAGGGAATTACGGCCGCTTTGCTGCTCTCAGCACGTTTCTTTAATATGTCAGGAGACCCGCGTTTTATCTTGGGGGTCTCCTGCTTTCTCTGGGGCTTGTGCACAGCGTGAGGCTCTCTATGGAAAAGAGAGAGCCTCTTTGCTGTTTGCACGCCCGTTGTCCTATGTATTATCGGAGGCGGCGTCATTAGTACCACATCGCTCCGGGTAACAGCACTATCCAGCTGCCCCGGTTCGATTGGCACTTCCTCCGCCCCTCCAGTAACCAACGACAACCCCCTTACTTTATCGGTCGGGGTCTGGAGTGGCAACTCGCTCCGGCAGGCCACGTCACACGCATGCCCCCGAACGATCACTTCCTCCCCTGGCCAATCAGTCATGGTGCCACACTCCAGTGTCGGGTTCACAGTGCTTTGGCAGCCGCTACTTTTTAAACGTGGTGCCGGATCACACTGTGTCCCCTTATGATATACGGTACAGAGAGCACCTACCTGCACCGCCGCATTAATCGAGGCCGGGGCTTCACGGCCTAACCGCCGTAGGTACTCTTGTAGTCCCTTCAACGGCGCTTCGGCTGCAGCTCCCAGCTCCTTCACTTGTGTTTTCAGTTCCTCCAGACCCTGGAAGAAAGTGTAAAGGGGCGCGAGACATTTCTCGAGCACCCACAAGTTTATAAAGTTATTTATTTCAGCCGGAGGCAAGCTCACTTCCTTGTTAGCCTTACCAGCTGGTCGGGAGCCAATGAGCACGTCCGCTGTCGGCACGTGCTCTGACGGGTCTCGCGGAGGCTTCTGGGAATTGGAGTCTTTTTTGTCTGAGGGCCGGGTTGCCTTCTTTGGCGAACTGCCGTCTGTCTTTATTAATTTATCGACATACGGATCAGCCACTTCTCGGCCCTCCTTACCTTTTTGCGGGGTGAGCGGTGCTTCGCTCGCCTCCCCCTTCCCTTTTGGAAAGCCCAAGTCCGTTTTTTCTTCAGAGAAGGAGCAAACAGCGGGATGTGGACCACCTCCTTCCTAGAAAGCTTCGGGTTGGGTCACGTGTCCCTTGTCGGCTGCCGACATGCGGAAGTCAATCATCTCTCTCACCGGCTCGAACGAGAGCTTGCCACCGTTTACAGGAGTCTTGTCTGCATCCCGCAGAGCCTCCGGATGATTCTTCCCGAGGTATGTGCAAGGTACAAAGTGAGTTAATTCAAAATTATTTTTAATTATTTCCCCGGCACATACCTCAACAACAACAACAACAACATTTATTTATATAGCACATTTTCATACAAAAAGTAGCTCAAAGTGCTTTACATAATGAAGAAAAAAAAAAAAGAATAAAAGACAAAAAAGAAATTAAAATAAGACAACCTTAGTTAACATAATAAGGAGTAAGGTCCGATGGCCAGGGTGGACAGAAAAAACAAAAAAAAACTCCAGAAAGCTGGAGAAAAAAATAAAATCTGTAGGGGTTCCAGGCCACGAGACCGCCCAGTCCCCTTGGGCATTCTACCTAACATAAATGAAATAGTCCTCTTTGTAGTTAGGGTTCTCACGGAGTCACTTGATGCTGATGGTTATACAGACTTCTGGCTTTTAATCCATCCATCATTGTTGGAACATCATGGTGCTTTGGGTAGATGGTGGTGGCACAAGCCACCACCAATAGGACACCGGAAAAGGAAACAGAAGAGAGAGTAGGGGTTAGTACAAATTTTGAATGAATAGTTATTATAATGAATTGGATATACAGAGTGTCAGGATTAAATTACAGTGAAGTTATGAGAAGGCCATGTTAAAGTAATGTGTTTTCAGCAGTTTTTTAAAGTGCTCCACTGTATTAGCCTGGCGAATTCCTACTGGCAGGCTATTCCAGATTTTAGGTGCATAACAGCAGAAGGCCGCCTCACCACTTCTTTTAAGTTTTGCTCTTGGAATTCTAAGGAGACACTCAGTTGAGGATCTGAGGTTGCGATTTGGAATATAAGGTGTCAGACATTCCGATATATAAGACGGGGCGAGATTATTTAAAGCTTTATAAACCATAAGCAGAATTTTAAAGTCAATTCTGAATGACACAGGTAACCAGTGTAGTGACATCAAAACTGGAGAAATGTGTTCGGATTTTCTTTTCCTGGTAAGGATTCTAGCAGCTGCATTCTGCACTAACTGCAAACGATTGATGTCTTTTTTGGGGAGTCCTGAGAGGAGTGCATTACAGTAATCTAGCCGACTAAAGACAAATGCATGAACTAATTTTTCTGCATCTTTCGATGATATAAGAGGTCTAACTTTTGCTATGTTCCTTAGGTGAAAAAATGCTGTCCTAGTGATTTTATTAATATGCGATTTAAAATTCACATTACAATCAACGGTTACCCCTAAGCTTTTTACCTCCGATTTGACTTTTAATCCTAATGCATCCAGTTTATTTCTAATAGCCTCATTGTATCCATTATTGCCAATCACTAAGATTTCGGTTTTTTCTTTATTTAATTTGAGAAAGTTACTATTCATCCATTCTGAGATACAGGTTAGACATTGTGTTAGCGAATCAAGAGATTTGGGGTCATCAGGTGCTATTGATAAATACAGCTGTGTGTCATCAGCATAGCTGTGGTAGCTCACGTTATGTCCCGAGATAATCTGACCTAATGGAAGCATGTAGATGGAGAAGAGCAGCGGACCCAGGATAGAGCCTTGTGGAACACCATATAGAATATCATGTGTCTTTGAGTTATAATTACCACAACTAACAAAGAATTTTCTCCCTGCCAGGTAGGATTCAAACCAGTTTAAGACACTGCCAGAGAGGCCCACCCATTGACTAAGGCGATTCTTAAGAATATTATGATCAATAGTGTCAAATGCGGCACTCAAATCTAAGAGGATGAGAACAGATAAATGGCCTCTGTCTGCATTTACCCGCAAGTCATTTACTACTTTAACGAGTGCAGTTTCTGTGCTGTGATTTGTTCTAAAACCTGACTGAAATTTATCAAGAATAGCATGTTTATTGAGGTGCTCATTTAACTGCATAATGACTGCCTTCTCTAGAATTTTACTTAAGAAAGGCAGGTTAGAGATGGGTCTATAATTTTCAAGAGCAGAGGGGTCGAGATTATTTTTCTTAAGTAGGGGTTTAACTACCGCAGTCTTAAGACAGTCTGGGAAGACCCCCGTATCTAATAACGAATTTACTATGTCAAGAACATTATCAATAAGCACACCCGATACTTCTTTGAAAAAATTTGTTGGTATTGGGTCAAGGGCACAGGTGGATGGTTTCATTTGAGAAATTATTTTATGTAAATCAGGTAAATCTATCCTAGTGAAAGACTCTAATTTATTTATTATGGAGTACTGGGGTTTCGGGGGGATCCTTAGTGTTGGGATGCAGTCTTCCTCCGTAGGCTTCTCCCGCTTCGTATGGTCGCTCCTACGCTCCTCCCGAGCGTCGGCCATTATGAGAAGAGCTTCTCCGCTGGCGCTGTCGCTCTGCTTACCTCTCTTCTTCCCCATAACGGACCTGGTAAAGGTAGGTTCAGGCGATGTTGCTGCGTGTCTGGACGTTGTCCTCTTAGGGTTCTCTGCCCACAGTAAAATTTATTTAAATTCAGGTCCTCTGCCACAATCGACGGCCAGAGAATCCTGCCGACTACACCAACTGTGATAGTTTGAGGTCTCTGTGACCCCTTGAACCCTCAGACTCGACTCCAGACACAAGGTAAAAGTCTAATAATTATATTTATTCGGACAATACAGTGCACAAAGCACCCTCCTCCCCACAATATTCAATAATAAATCACAATAATTAATAAACAATAACCAATCCTCCACTCCCAGACACGTTGCCACCCTTCCACCCAGCTCAGCTCAGTGTTCTGGGCTTCCCACAGTCCTTTTATACACTCTGACCCGGAAATGGTTCCTGGCCAAACCCACAAGTCCGTTTTCCTTCCGGGTAAGGGCAAACAGTCCTCTTCTTCATCCCGGGAGCACGTCGTTTCTTCCGGACACGTGATGCTGACGCACTCCCGGGTTATAGGGCACGCAAGAGCCCACTAGCCCCCCTACAGCGACTCCTGGCGGCCCCCAAGGTATCCAGCAGGGCTGTGTCACAACACTACAAAGTCCATGAGGCCCTGCTGGAACTCGGGGCACGAATATGCTGTCCGGAGGGCTCCTCCTAGCGGCCTGGGGGTGAGGGCCGGACTGGGAAGCCGGCAATCCTCCACAATATATATATATATAAATACTTTTAGTTCATTTTTTTTAACTTTAAATGTTTTTCCCATTTCTCTTTTTGGGCCCTCTGTAGGCCACAGCCATCAGGTTGAAGTTTCGGATTTTGTTCATTTTTGATTCTTTGATTTATGTTGTTTATGTGAATTATTCTTTGTTGTTGATTTTGTTTATGTATGTAAGCTGCCTGTGCTATGCTCCATTTGTTTTGTGTGTAGTTCCCCAAGATACAGGACCACATGCCTAACATCACCAGAAACTGCACACTGCCCTATAAATCTGGACAGTCTCCCACAGCTTCTGGTGGTCCATTTCAAATATGTTGAGAAGTGGTGAATTCTTGTATTTTGGTAAGTTTTGTAGGATTTGTGATTATTTGGTATTTTGACTGTTCTTTGTTTATCTGTATTGGGGCTTGTTTGTTTTGGGTTTCCTTATTCCCTTGCCTTTTGTGCTCTATGGAGTTTGTTTTTGTTTCAGAGCATTTTTGTGAAAATAAACTATTTATTTTTCTGAACACCCTGTGTTTGCCTTTATTACTCGCCAGGGTTTGACTGTAAATCTCTCCCCAAATGGACATTACTTTTTGTAACTTTTAGCGTTTGGGATTCATTCCCGATGACGCTTAATGTCTCTTCCCTCCATATCTGAAACTGTTGCTTACAACGTATTTGTGTGTATATATAAGCTACATTTATGCCTGTTATTCACCACCTTTGATTTCAGGTTCAGCTCTTTTTATACTTAGGTAAAATACAGTATTGTAATGCCAAAACGACACAGATGAGGTCTATGCATCAGCTGAGGAAAGGGGCAGAGCTGTGACTGATGAGTGACATAAAAAGTGACCAGAACAGCTACCTAGAGATGACCCTCGAAGAGTGTCTGTGAAGAAGAGACTGCACGATTGGTACTGCACTGCCAGACAGCGCCTGACGCCTTTTGATCACTAGCGGTGGCATCTCCCATGGCCATACACAAGTGTTTGAGATGGCGATTTAGCATCTAGCAGGGCATACAATAAAGCAAGCATTTAACAATTACTGGTGTCTTCCTCGTCATCGGATCATTACAGCATTCTTCAAAGCAGGACAGTATTAACTCAGCTCTTCTTTTACCACTGTGTTGAATATGAACCTTTTTTGAAGTAAATAAAATTAAGTATCTAAATAATAGGGTGGCATGATGGTGCTGGATTTGAATTGTGGGCCATGTCATTGTCTCTGTGGAGTTTCCATGTTCTTAATGTGTCCAAATGGGTTGTTCTTCCTGTAACCAGGTTTTGATCCTCAATACTCAAAATGTGTTTTGAAAGTTGCTTGGCAACTGCAAAAAGGCAGAAGATGAGTGAATGTTTCTTTGTCTGCATGTGAGTCTACTCTATAATGGATGGGCATCCTCTCCAGGGTTGGTTCCTGCTTTTTACCTGGTGCTGCAGGGATTAAAGTTGATTTGAAATGCATGGATGAATAATTAAGTTGGAAATTAAAAAAGGACAAATCACCATCTGCATTATTCACTAAAGAATGAGAGGTTATTGTCTTATTTGATTAATAAATCGTATGCTCTAAGACACTGCTGGAAATTAAGGGGAAACACATTTAAGACTGAAGCCAGGAAGGACTTGTTCACAGAAAAATTTGTGAAAATATGAAAAAAAAACTGTCAAGATATTTAGTTAAAATTTAAACCTCGACAACTTTTAAAAAGCATCTGGTTGAGATATTGGGACAGCTTAGAGAATAATTAACCAGGTAAGCTTCATAGACTGAATGGTCATTTGTCAAACTTCTTATGTTCCCTTTGTTGAGTTTTAGAAGGGATGCATATGTTTGAAATGTAACTCTCCTTATTTGTAAAAATCCACTATTTCTGAAAACTGACAAACATTAGTTTTAGAGTATGATAAAAGCTTAGTTTGATTTTTAAACAAGGTCATTTGAGTATTTTTCTTTAAAGTTTTCTACATCCTATATTGGGCCTGTGTTTTGTTTTAAAAAAGCAATGCATTAATTTTCTAATTAGACTATTTATGTTAAATTAAGTTCCCACAATTTCCTTATGGACTGTATATACATAATTACAAGCTCTTTATTTAGCCAGACCAATATTTACAAGGAAATAAAAATGAACTAGCTCACAAATCAACTTTAATGTACTGCTTAAGTCTTATTTCTAGAACAACAGATTCATTACAGAGTACCAGACATGGTTTGATTGCATTTCTGCACGCAGGCTTATCATAGGTAAATGGTTCAGTTTTCCCACAACTTGATCCATCTGACATTCTCAGCCTTAACAATGTCCAAAATATAATACATTTTAATAGTATAGTATATCAGCATAGGCTTATGCCACATGCAAGTACTCAAAGGTAATGGCACACACACAAAAAGACCAAAGAGAGCCCCAGAAACTTGAGAACTTACCGTGAACTACTCTAGATGCTTCCATAAAGAAAACATAACATTTCTCCAAATTGTTTTGTTATCTAAGCTTTGCTTTTTAGAACCATGGTTACGCAGCTATTTTGGTAAAGAGTAAGGAGTCTCATATACAGTATTTTATATCATGATTTGGAAGATAAGCCTAACGCTCCAAGTGCAGGAGGTCAGTGTCTCACCCACTGATGGCTTTAACTACCTACACACAACAATGTGTAAAAAAAAAGCTACAAGTGGCAGGAAATACAGAATAGATAAAAGGACACAGTGCACTCTGGGAAGCTATACAAAAAACAGACATCAGACTCCTGAAATGCAAAGTCAATGCAGTGGACTCAAAAAAAAATCATTTAAAAATGAATGTGTTGATTTTATTGTCATTGATGATAAATATAGATTGGTCTAAAACTAAATGAATTGCACCAAATAAACCTCTAAAAACACATTATCTTTAGGATACATCCATATTTAGTTTACTCATTAAGTCTAAGATGTTCTACTCAGCTACTTTAACTTCTTATGTTGAAATCAATAATCCAAATCATTTATGTGTATGCTTAATTGGATAAAGGGGGTTTTAGTAATAGATGGCTCTATGGATGTTTACAGTAGTGCTGAAACTGTCTAGCACTTTATACTTACAACACTGGCATGATATCTGAGAAAAATCATAACAATTATTAGAGGCAAAATGTTTTAGTGGTGCATCATCACAATTTGAATCTTCATTCCATTTACTATCATTAAGTACTTTCATCCAATGAATTATGTAACAGACGTCTGTCAAGAAAGTCTAGTGGGGACCCTTTACACCTACAGCGATACACCTTTATAATGTGTCACTGTGAATTTAGCCAAGTCAGAAGGTTTTTCTTCTCGTTTGAGAGGTGTAGCTGTTGTTGTTTCGTATACAACTTCTTGAGTTTCTGTGAAAAGCTAAATTTTCCCCTCTGAACAAATAAGCAGGATTTATCTATCTGAATTCAACATTTCTTTCATAGGATCCACAAAGCTGGTGACAACCTCAGGGGTAAAGTGGGAAGGGTATCTTGGTTTTGGTGTGTTGCTCATAGAGCTAGTACTACGCCACTTTTTACCAGTCACTGATCTATACGTTTCACAGGACCACTCACAAATGGATATTGCTTCATGAATCCCTTTGAAGAAGCCTGCATAAATATGCAGATCCACAATCACTTAAAAACATTTAACACTGCTAAAGCCAGAGCAGGACTATTTACTGTGTGTGAAGCAACTTTTGTAGGTGCTACTCTGTAATACTACTACTACTACTACACCTACTATTAAAAATAATGACACATCAACACCCTGAAGCCATACACATCTCTTGTTGACCGTAGCCATTATTACACTAATCATAACAAACCCAACAGTGGCTACTGCTCTTTTGATTTGTTTTCAAGTTGCCCAATGGTTCTGATGAAGTGGCTGATATCCATCCACTTTTATTTCATTGGACACAAAAGAAAAGCATCTCTGGCCATGTTCATAATGTCTTTAGAACTAAAAAACAAGGAATCAATTTGTAACACCAACACATCCGTAAATATTTTGAGAGCCTTTCAGCATCAATATTACAACAGTTTAAACAAAAAAAAATTATATATACTGTATATATACTGTATATATACTAAGGGGCTTCTCCCCCTGCTCACTTTGCTCGCCCACCCCCGGGTTTGGTTTACCGGATATACAATTTAAAGAGATTGTTATTTTCATGGGAATTGTTACATATGCATTATTTTCACTTTTACTTTAAAACTTTTGTAAAAACAATACTTGTCCTTTATTTTCGGCCACGGGCATGATTACATCTCTTTCTCGCAGGACGTATAACGCTACTTGCGTTGTCAAGGGGGTACGGCTGAACGCACGCTAAGGAGATGCTGTCAGATCATCTGCTGTCTTTCTGCTGCTGGCGAGCTGCCTGTTCTGCTTGTCTCACTGCCCAATCATTTCAAAGCCTGTACGGCAGCTGTCCTTTTGCCACTTCGTGTCTCTGCCGCTCGCGTTGTGAAGGGGGGTGGGGAGGGGGGTGGGCTGAACACATGCTAAGGAGAAGCAGTCGGATCATCTGCTGGTGATCTGCCTGTTCTGCTTGTCGCGCTGCCCGATCATTTCAAAGCCTGTACAGCAGCTGTCCTTTTGCCACTTCGCATCTCTGCCGCTCGCGTTGTGAAGGGGAGGTTAGGGTGGCTATACGCACTCAAGGAGAAGCGGTCGGATCATCTGCTGGCTTTCTGTTGCTGGCGAGATGCGTGTTTTGCTTGTTGCTTGTTGTTGTTTTAAGAGCTGGGAGCAAGTTAAAGTGTCTCTCGCGGGACTTCAAATTGTCTTCCGAGAAGATCATGTCTCGTCATTTTTTTATAGTAGAGAGATGTGTGTACAGAGATTTTATATATATATATATATATATATATATATATATATATACACACAACTGTATACTGTGTGTATATATATATATATATATATATATATACTGTATATATATATATATATATATATACACACACACAACTATATATATATATATATATATATATATATATATATATATATATATATATATATACACACACACACACAACTGTATATATATATATATATATATATATATATATATATATATATATAGGTCTTGTGTCTTTATCTTTGAATATTTTTATTTTTACACTGCATTGTCGTAGACTGCTGTACACAGAAGGTAAATTTCACCCCCAAAAAAACATGCAGAAGTGAAATATGTACAGCAAAAGGCATAACCACCAGGTTAGGCAGCCTGGGAAGAAGGTTTCAGTGGGTTGATGAATTTCATGGTACCATGTCTCTGGACAAGCAAAGGCTAATTAGATGAGCATTGCTGCTTTAAAAAATGGAAGGCGAGCTCTCATTCAAAGTTTATAAAAGACACTGAGAGTGCACGATCCTCTGGTGTAAATGAAGGCTTGTTGACTGACCTGGGTGAGAAGTGTGGGAATTTGAGGCACAATGTATCCAGAGCTCAGCAGGACAAACAGCACTGCAGGCTAAGGAACAAGAAAGCTGGTGAGCAGAAACTAGTGTTGCGGCACGGAGGTGCTCTGTGGAGGCTGTCTGGAAGTCTCCTTCAGTCCTCTGTGGGTCAGCAATTAGTGTTGAGGCAGAGAGTGCTACAGGTCGTGCTGCAGTGAGTATCCTACTGCAGCAGGACATTTCTCCCATGACAGTAAAATGCATAAAGTCAGGACAAAAGACACATGGCTTTATTGTTTATAACAGTTTAGAGGAAGAACTGCTGCTAGATGCAGGTTTTAAACATACATTTATCTCTATGTGTAAATGCTAGAATGACAGTGCAATACTGTATGAATGGAAATTGTTTAAAGCAGTTAGAGTTGAGCAAACTCACTGCACAGAGAACATTAAACTGAATAGATTCATAAAATGACACAACATAACAAACTCTAACTTTCTTAACAAAAATTAAGAGTAGTTCGGGCAGAAGCACAAAGCAGCAAACCAGCCACATAAAATTGCAGAGTTCACTCATGCTCACACACACATTCACAGTGGTGCCAATTCAGAATTTAATGCTTCACATCTTTGTGAATTTTGGAGGAAAACCATGCAGAGAATCTGGAGACCCTACATAGATATTGGGATTTAAAACACGGGAGGCTGGACCAGTGATGCAGTAGAGGTAACTTCTGGGCCAAAGTGCTACCTCATATAACAATACATTCTTAGGAATTTGAATTAAACTGTAGTCACATTTCTAGACATAAAATATTACCTAAAAGAATTTTCCTTTTATCTTTCTTAAAAAGCTTCTTTTATTGAATAACTCAAATAATATAGTAGCAGTAATGTTTAAAGAACACCAACCACTTGGTGAAATGGTACATAAGGAACAGAATGTAAATCATATCCAGTAGCTTGGAAACTGAGGTTACATGAGTACTGGGTGCCTCTTGACAAAGCTTTTTGTGGACACTGAATGTTTGGTGAGGTGCACCTTGACTTAACTGCCCCATAAGAACAACAAAGTTATAAATAAATTGTATTGCACATTGTCATACATAGAAGAAGCGCAAAGTGTTTTACAGTAATAAAAGATACATCAAATAGGCTACATAAAAAGAAAGTGAAAAACTGTAGGGCAAAAATGTATAAAAAATCTATAGAAAGAGACAGTAAATGTTCAGTTTAATAATCAAATGCCAAGGTCAGATGGCCAGGGAATGGAGGGAAACAAAAACTCCACCTGACAAGGACACTGGAGCAAATAAATCAAGGTCAAAAGTCCACTGTCTTTTGTCTTATAGGGTTGCAACATGCTTTCGTCAAATTGTAGTAGTTTAGAGCACTACCATCAAATACCAGCAAAAACACACACACACACAGAAGCTATGATTGTTGTCTAATCTATAAAGCAATTACGTTTATAATAAGAGCGTTTAACACCTTCCTGCAAACACTGTGAGAAAGAAAAAGAAATAAGTTAAGAAAAAGCCAAATTGAGGATTCATGTTTTTCATAGATTTTTTAGCGTTCAACTGTATTAGCCTGGTGTATCTCCAAAAGTAAAGCATTCAAGATTTTTGGTTAATAAAACAAAAGGCAGTGCAACCAGATGCGTCACTCTTGGAATAATCAATAAACCAATGTTAGAGGAACAAAGGCTATGATTAGAAATATAGGGGGGAAAATGCCCCAAAATATAAGGAAATGTAGATTATTTTCTATAGTTGATATGTAAATTAAAGATTGAATATTCATAAGTATTAACATGAAAGTGGTGGTAGGATGAAATGAACGTCAGATTCATTTTCAGTTTATCTTAAAAAAAGAAACTGCATATGGCCATCTTACAGTGAACTGGTGAAACAGGTTGGCCCCATCTTCTTAGACACTCCAGACTAATTTTACCTGCTCGACAGTAAATTGCTCGCTGATGTCTCCTACATGCTCTGCCTCAGAGTAAGCTGTTGATCACAAGCTGCCCACTACTTTCTGCTGCTCTCCATTTGTTCTGCTGTTGGTGCTATAATAGGCAACCCAGGAGGGTTCTGCTCCAAAATTCCTTGTGTTGGAGACTACTGATGGATAGTATCTTGTAGCACATTCTAAATTCCTTTGTGATAATACACAAACACATAATCAAGGGCACTCTCTCTTGCTAATTGACTGTGTTTAATCTGAGATGCTTAACCCTGATTTGTTTGTGGGTAAGGCACTGCAACAATTTAACAATTTGAATCTGGAGGTCTTGAATTCCACAGTATTCTTGGATCCTGGCACTAGTCTAGGAATGATCAAGGAAACAGCAGGGACAGTGTTTACCAGAGGGAGAATAAAATTCATTTTTGATTTTGCTCTGAATTAGCAACTGATTTTATTACCTACTTGATCCACCTGTATGTGGGCACATGAAAAATAGAGGCCTCATTTTGTGTTACTTCCATGGCCCCAACTTTACTGTGTGTTAGTCTACAAAGCTTCTTCAATCAAGTTTGGTGCTTTTAGATGATATGACATTATAAGGCCCCAAGAAGTAAACAGTGTTTAGTTGTTCAGGACAAAATCCTCTAGTCTTGTCGTTTCCCTGGCAGAAGTGTTATGTACTACTGATTTATTTGTGGAGGTCCACCTGTTCGCTTTTTGTAAAGTTTCCACTCTAGTGTTGCTAACAGCCTTCCAACTCCACCTTAGTACTAGGGTGTTGTACCATGTTAGCCATTATGGATGCGGTGAGAAGTTAAGCAAAATGACACCTTTTATTGGCTAACTAGAAAGATTACAATATGCAAGCTTTCGAGGCAACTCAGGCCCCTTCTTCAGAACTTCTCACCAACTCCACTTTAGCAAACCTTGTTTCTTCCTACACAGTGTAACAAGAATGACCCAGAGACATTGGGAAGGTTTGGGGCAGCCACCCGTATAATATTTCCTGGCTGCAAAATCTGTCCAAAAACAAAGACATGTTCACACAATGGTGTCCAAAACAGAACTGACTATTGTCTTAAGATGGCGGCTTTTAAATGCTTGCAGGGGAAGTGATGTCATCAGGACCGGAACCGGAAGTGACGTCATTGGCTGCCCCAGAATAGGGCGGAATTTCCCGAGAATGGTCTGCAAGGAATGGAGAGAGAGAATTAGCGCACTTTGCCACCCCCTGGTTCAGTGTGGAACTATATACATTCAGGCCCTTTGGTTGTCCCCTAATCACACGTGTGTGACAGGACCCCCCCCCCCCAGCCCAAACCCTTCGGGTCGGGCGACCTGCACTGAGAGGTCGTGAACACGAGAGAGAGCATCAGCGTTGGTGTGGAGAGAGCCCTTCTGATGAACGAGCAAGAACTTATAAGGTTGCAGATCAAGGAACTACCTAGTGACTCAAGGGTTGGACTCCTTGTGTAGGGCCATCCACTGTAAAGGTGCATGGTCCGTGACAAGTGTAAACTCCCGACCCAGGATGTAGTAGCTCAACTGTGTAATTGCCCACTTGATCACAGCAGCCTCTCTTTCCACCGCCACATACTTGATCTCCCGATCCAGCAGTTTCCGGCTCTGGAACATGATGGGGTGTTCAGCACCATCAACACTTTGGCTCAGCACTGCTCCTAGGCTCCTGGGCAGCTTCTGTCATATCAGTCCATACCACAGTGTTGGGGGCCCTCTTCTTTGTTAAATTTCTCAAGGCGCTGCTCTCTCCGAAAAGCGAGGCACAAACCGGCGGTAGTACCCAGCTAAGCCGAGAAATGCTTGGACCTGCCGCTTGGTTTGCGGACAGGGCCATTTCAAAATAGCATCTACTTTAGACCACTGTGGCTTCACAGTACCACGACCCACCAGGTAGCCTAAATATTTGGCTTTCTTCAACCCAAAAAAACATTTTCTCACCCAGCGCCCGTAATACCACTCGGACGTGCTGTAGGTGTTCCTTCCACGTGCTGGAATAGATGACGATGTCATCTAGGTAGGCAGAACTATATGAGTTATGGGGGTGGAGCACTTTGTCCACCAGACGCTGGAAAGTCGCAGGAGCCCCATGTAACCCAAATGGAAGGACACGATACTGCCAGTGTCCACTAGGGGTGCTAAACACAGTCTTGACCTTCAAGGAGTCCATTAAAGGAACCTGACGGTACCCCTTGGTCATGTCAAGTGTGGTCAAATATTCAGACTGTCCAAGCCTCTCAAGGAGGTTGTCCACTCGAGGCATAGGATAAGCATCAAATTGGGAAACCTGAATAAGTCGACAGAAGTTGTTGCAAAACCTCCAACTCAAATTGGGCTTAGTAACCAAGACTATTGGACTGAACCAGAGACTATAACTCTCCTCTGTGACTCCTAAGTCCAGCATGCACTTGATTTCAAGTTCCACTTCAGCCTTCTTTGCCTTGGGAAGATGATAGGGGCGCTCTCGGACTATAACCCTGGGTTTGGTCACAATGTCTTTGGCGATCAGAGAGGTCCTTCCAGGTTTTTCGTCTACCACCTCCAGGACGGACGAGATAACTGCTTTGAGCTCTCGTCTTTGTCAAGTGTTTAAGTTACAGCCAAAGTTAAGGGTGTTGGTCTGAGCAAAGAATGAGCGGGGCTGGCGGGAGGAGAGATCGGGATCCCTTTCCTTCTACGGTTTCAGCATATTCACATGATTTATCTGCTCGCTCGGCCGACAATTGGGCTGTTTCACCAAATAGTCAATGAGCCCTTTCCTCTCCTTAACCTCATATGGTCCCTGCCAATGGGCAAGTAGTTTAGAATGGGAGTTGGGAACCAACACCATGACTCGATCCCCCAGTTGGAACTCCCGGAGCGTCGCGCCACGGTCATAATAGTGTGTAGCAACCGCAAAATACGGGATGCGACTACTACACTTCACAACCCGATGAGAGGATGTACGATGTTTGAAGGCACAATAGCATAACCATATTCCGGCCCTTGCCCCCTCTTGCCACAATACCCTTCTAAATAATTTACAGAAAATAAAGCGCAACAGGAAATGGGACAGAAAAAATATATTAACAGTTGTTGTTTACATTAACTTGCCCGGTGCCTGAGTGCTCATTAGTGAACCCCTTCCCCAGAAGCCCTCCCTAGCGCCTAAATCCTAACCCCCGGTTTGACACAGACAATAAAAAGAAAAAACTAAATAATAAGAAAACTGTTCTTTGAGAATGCAAAAGAAAGATTTAGCTTAGTCCACTATATAAGAAAACAAGCACCCTGCAGTCCAGTTCCTCCTGTAAGGCAGGTGGAAGCACAACAGTCCTTTGGCGAAAGGCTTCTCCGTGGAACTATCACGAAGAATGAAACTCAGGTATCCGACTCACCAGACGGGAGCACCCGGAGAACACCAGACCCTGGCCTCTTCTCGGGGATTCGTCACTTGAATATTTCTTCGGGGTGGCCACCCATGAATAGCAGACATCCCTGGGTGAAGTATGATCCTGAAGAACTTCTTTGAGCGTGGATAGTCAATGCGTTGCCTTCAGCCTTATCCTTCCTTTTTTCCTCTCCTCTCCTTGATCCGCCATTCCCCTTAAAAAGAAAAAGTTTCCCACCGAAAATCCTTGCCCCTCACAGTTGTCATGCTACACCAGCAACAGGCAGCTGGAAAATTTACTCGGGCGGGATCCTTCCAGACCGGGGCATCACCAAAGGTGCCTGAAGGGCTATTTAAAACACCCTCCCAGCCAACATTATAAAGTGACGGACAATCCAGAAGGCTAACACGACTGTCCGTTATGTAGCCTTGCTACAAGTGGGCCTGTGCTGCTTGCACCTCCTCCATGTGACTTTTTAGAATAGGCCGAATTTTTCCAAATCTATCACGTAACTGCATGATATATTCTAAAATATTAGTTGAGGGAAGAGCCTCTCCTTCCCAACCTTCTTTCAAAATGTCCAATATACCCCAGGGTTGTTATCCATATAATAATTCATATGGTGAGAACCCCGTCGAGGCTTGAGGGACTTCCCTGTAGGCAGAGAGAACAAGGGGGAGGAGTTGATCCCAGTTCCTTCTGTCCCCACTGACCAGCTTGTGAAGCATCTGTTTGAGAGTCTGATTAAATCTCTCAACTAGACCGTTGGTTTGGATGCTTTATTTTAAGTAACTTGACCATCTCCTTGAACGTCTCCAAGGTAAATGGCGTCCCTTGGTCTGTAAGGACTTCCTTAGGGATGCAGACTTGTACAAAGACCCCTACCAGTTCCCGTGCGATGGCATTGGAAGTAGCTGAGCGCAACAGAGCAGCTTTTGGATATCAGGTCACATGATCCATGAGAACTAATATATATTTATGTCTTTGGGCTAAGGGTTCCAAGGGCCCCACGATATCGACCCCTATTCTCTCAAACGGGACATCAATTAAGGGAAGGGGAATGAAAGGAGCACGATCCCTCCTAGGAATTTGCCGCAGTTGACACTCTGGGCAAGAGATACAAAAGTGGCGAACGTCCTCGTTAATTCCTGGCCAATAAAATTGGAGCTTGATACACTCTAATGTTTTCTCGGTGCCCAGGTGGCCTCCTAGGAGGTGGGTGTGTGCTAACTCACAAACCTGCCACCAGAAGGTTTGCGGAATCAGCAACAACTTCCGTACCTCCCCTTCATGTTCACCGACCCGATATAACAAATCATTTTCAATAACAAAGTGGGGGCCTGTGGCATGTGTTGATGGGTGCTTTGGCCATTGACTATTATCACTGCATTCTTTGCAAATTTCAGGGAGTCACCATTCCATTTCTCCCTTTTAAATGAGGCCGGCATTTGTCTAAATTGAAAGCAGTTCAGAGAGAGGGTCTGATCTGACCTTAAGGGGCGGAGAGTCATCCCGATCCGTCGAAACGCACTCTGTTGACTGGGAACATCCCCATCCACCTCTTGGCTTCCCACACCGCTCTCCTCTAGCTGAGTACACAGTCTGTTACTAGGCCCAAATTAGTATCAGGAATGAATAGTACTTCACTGCTTTTAATATCAGACCAGTCCCGCCCTAGAATCACAGCAAAAGGGGATTTCGGGAGGACCAGTATGGGGATTTTTCTTACCAGTCCTCCCTAGCTGTTGAAAAATCGGGCAGTTTTATAGTATCGGATATCTCCGTATACACAAGTCATACTGGTCTTTAGATTTATCCAATGTTGCAGCAGTACGTACTGGCAGTCAACAATAGAGATGTTTCTGCCGGAATCAAATAGGGCTTCTACTTTGAAACCATTAACAATTACCACTCCCGTAAGTGGGTTTGAAAGCGCGCACAATCCACCTCCCCCTCTCCACTTGCATCCCGCCTTTTCCCTAAGTGAGCGGCACGCCTGTGGATCCGGGGACTCTGGAGCAAACTCCAGCTTGTGTCAAGGGAGCAGTCTAGTAGGGACATAATCTTCATAGTGTCTGCTAAAGGACCGTTTTGCTTTCTCAGACTGTAAGGCTGTCCTGGTTGTTTCTACAAGCCTGATAAGCTTGTATATACTAGTGAATTCCCCCCAGACCGGGTGGGTGAAATGCTCAGGTATATTATTCAAAAATATAAAGCAGGCCAACCTTTTTACTATTTGAAAGGTGGAGCACTCAGAGGGATTTAACCACTCTGCCAGCTTTTCCCTAGGAGCATCAACCTGCTCTCAGGTAGATCTCTCGGGATCTAGTTTCCAGGTCTGCAAAAACCTCATCTGCTGGTCTGGGGAATCCTCACCTTTCTCTGAGGCCTTGGCCCCAGCAGGGAGGATGGCCCTCTCATCCAAGAAGGCATAATAAGTCCCTGTCGCTTCCCCCAAAGAGACCAGCCCACTTCTTTGTGTCCCATCGACACTCTCCCTATGCATTCAATGTGGCCTAGAACTAGACAAAGGGAGTGGAGTCTGCACCGGTTCTTTCCGAAGTCCGGGACGAACCCCCCATCCGGAAACTCGGCCCCGGTATTCTCCCACCTGTTGTGTGACAACAGTTAGACCAAAAAATGGTTCTTTCAAATCTGGGTTTGGAGTCGAATCAAGTCAATATCTCCATCCTCAACAGCATAAAACAATACATTTTGCTATTATGTAGGCCAGATTGAAGGAAACCCAGGAAGATCTGTGTTTGATGATGTACCTTAATTAGGAGGTACAACCCCAAATCACAATCAAGTTGGGGCAATAAGGAAAATGCAAAAAAAGAAAATGCAGTGATTCTTAAATTCACTTGGACTCTTATTTCATTGCAGGCAGTATGAACCCAAGATATTTCATGTTTTGCTTGGTCAACTTCATTTCCATTCTATTCCTGCATTTCAGACCTGCAACACATTCCAAAATAAGTCGGGACTTGGTAATGTCACCATTCCTTCTCACAGCACTTAAAAGATGTTTTGGCACTGAGGATCCCAAGCGATGAAGCGTTTTAGATATTATTTTGTCCCATTCTTCTGGCAAACACGTCTTAACATGTGCAACAATGGAGGGTCATTGTTGTCGCATTTTTTGTTTCAAAATTCTCCACACATTCTGTGTTGGGGACAGGGCAGGATTGCAGGCAGATCAGTCCAGTATGCATACCCCTTTCTTCTGCAGCCATGCCTTTGTAATTTGTGCAGAATATCATTTTGTATTAGCTTGTTGAAAAATGCATGGATCTTGTCTTGAAGGCAGCATATATTGATCTAAAGTCTCAATGTACTTTTCTTCATTAATGCTGCCATCACAGAAGTATAAATGACCTTTGCCGAGGGTACTGACACAAGCCCATGCCATGACATACCCTAGGTTTTGGACTTGTTGCTGATAACAGTCTGGATGGTCCTTTTTGTCTTTGGTCTGGAGCACTCTGTCTATTTCTTCCAAAAAATATCTGGAATACTGATTTGTCTGACCACAATGCACATTTCCACTGTGTGATGGTCCACCCCAGATACCTCCGAGCCCACAGAATTCGACATCACTTCTGGACATACTTTAAATAAGGCTACTTATTTTGCACAATAAAGTTTGAAGTGGCATTTGTGAATGTCGCTCCTTACTGTAGTGCTTCACAAAGGTTTGCCAAAGCAATCCCTTGCCCTTGTGGTTATATCAGCTATTGATAAGTGGCAGTTCTTGATGCAGTGCTATCTGAGAGGTTGGAGATCATGGGTGTTCAGCTTAGGCCTGCACCCTTTCCCTTTATGCACTGAAAATGCTCCAGATTCCTTGGTTTAATGCTACTATGGAATGTACAAAAAGAAATGTGCAAATTTCTTCCAATCTTTCTTTGAAGATATATTGCTTTTAAACATTTCAATAACTTTCTCACACATTTGTTGATCCTCTTCCCTTTTTTGCTCCTCAAAGACTCAGCCTTTCGTGGATACTGCTTTTGTACCAAATCATGTTTACATTCACCTGTTTGAAATCACATCATTATTTAATTATTTTACCTCACTACTAGACATAATTTGTTACCGTTCCAACTGTTTTTGGAATGTGTTGCAGGCCTGAAACACAAGAATGGATGCAAATTAACAAATAAAATGAAGCTGACCAGACAAAACATGAATTATCTGGGGTTCATACTGTCTGCAATGAAATAAAAGTCAAAGTAAATTAAAAAATAACTGCATTTTTTTTTAATTTGCATGTTCCATACCATTCCTTCTTTTCTAATTTGGGGTTGTACTTCAGACAGGATGCATAAAGGAATAAAACCACATGCAGGTTTCAAGCTCAACTTGTAGTCTAACCCAATATAAACAACCAACCACCCCTATCCCTTAATGTTATATGTCTTCTGATTAATACTTCTGTATTTCTGCTGCTAATTAATTCTTTGGTACTCCTAAGAAATACTGCATGGCATAAAGAATTTCACAGAAAATGGGCAAATTCTTTCTAAATAGTTTGTTTAATAAAAATAGAGCAGTATAAATTTCCATAATGCATGTTAATATTGGCTATCATTTCATTGAAGTATTTGTAAAATGGAGCTCGAATCTAAAGCAGCTGAGAACTTCATATTTAAATGTTTAGTTATATTAAAAGGGTCAATTATTATCTAATTCTTCACTACATTGTAGTCTGTCATCAAGGGAAAAACAGGTAATCGCTTTTTTTCACGTTATAAAATACATAAATGGAAGTTTAGAAATGCAACCCTTTTTTCTTGGACTTTCATTCAGGGTGTAAACGCTCAAAGTACAAACACTGCATTTCTCATTTAGTTTTTACTTTTTTCAATTTGGAAATTTAATTTACCATTTTTTTCTTTCATTTTCTTTTGCACAATGATGAAGTCTTTTCTTAACAACCATGTACCACTAAGGGCTGATAGTGTCACATAGGAAAGTAAAATAAAATACATGAATTATGTGGGTGGCAAGATGGCACAGTGATTTGCAGTACTGCAACACAGCTTGAGAAACCTGAATTTGAATTTCATCATTCGTCATTGTGCAGGGTTTGCAAATTCTGCCTTTGTTTCTCGAAATCCTGCTGTTTTCTCTTATATCTTTATATCCCCAGAACAGACACGGTATATTAATTAGTGAGTGTAAATTTGACCAATAGAGTGGTGTGTTTGTATAAGTGTTCCCTGTGATGGACTAATACATCTGTGCAGTTTTGATTCCTGGATTGTGCCAGGGTAAGGCAGAAACAGATGATTGAATGGTTTTAGGAAGCCTCTACTAACACTGAAAAAATTCTGTCATCCATAGACATTCTCTTTTGTTGTCCCCTTGAAAATGATGCAGAAATGATGTGGCAACTGCCTGGCTAATAATTTAAACCACCGTAATAAAATGACAAATGTTTAAAGTTTCTCTAAATAGTCTGTGATTATAATTACTCAAAACCATAATGCTTGGACTAAATAAATGACTTAAATGGCCGATTGATACATTGTGTGATCCTGAAGAAGTCATTTAGCTTGGTGCAGAACATTTCTAACAGTGTGCTATATTGTATCTGTAAAGCATTTTACAATATAATACACTGTAGAAAGTTGCTTTATTAAATATAGTTTGCTATTAAAACTTTATATGATGATGTAAAATATTTCTGCAACTAATAAAACTAGTTTTCCTTGTAGGTCATTTTACATAGAAATGTATTACTTCACAAAATTAGTAACTAAAAAGTAACAAAAACCATCTTGTTAAACAGCATATGAGAAAAGTGAAGGAAACCGATACAGTATGACATTGCCATATTTTCTTTGCCATCTTTGGAAGTTGTCACACACGTACGAGTAGGAGACAGCTAAAGGGCCTGAGTAACTGTAATACTACACCAGACCAGGGGGTGGCAGAGTGTGCTGACTGTCTCTCTCAGTTTCTTGCAGACCATTCCCGGGAAATCTTGCCAGGTCCCAGCACCTCTGATGATGTCACTTCTAGCTCCAGAACCTCTGATGATGTCACTTCCGGCTCAGGCACCTCTGATGACGTCACTTCCGGCTCCGGCATAAATGACATCATTTCCTTCCCCTGCCCTTAAAACCGCCATCTTACCTCCAAGTATTCAGGTCCGTTTTGGACTCAGTCTTGTGAACATCTCTGTTCAATTATTTCAAATTTTTGCAGCTAGGATATACTGTAATATACGGGTGGCTGCCCCAAACCTTTATAATGTCTGGAGACTCAAGTCTAGAATTTTGCTTTTACCTGCATAAAAAATAGAATGATGCCAAGTTCACATAGACGCCATGATATTAACATTAGTCAATATGTCACAGGGATTTAGGTACAAATGCTCAATCCATGTTCATCACTATATGTAGCAGCCACAATCTCATTCCTGGCTCAATTGTACCTTCCTTTTATTTAAACGTTGTGTTGTTTTTTTAAACATTGCTATTTATATGTTGTTATTGATGTTATCGTTGTTTTTTTATATACCATTACTTTATAAATATTTTCATACATTTACTGTGTGCATATTTGTAATCTAACTGGTCCTTTTATGTTGAGCCTGAAGAACAGAGCCTAAAAAATCTCTTGGACAAACTAACAAAAAACAAAGCTTCCAAATATTTGAAGAATTTATTAACAAAAATTAAAAAATAAGCAAGTCCAAAGCAAAAAAGATTTAAAAAGGCAAATCTGACAATGATCCCAAAAATCGCAATCCTTTTTAAATACAGGAGAAAGTCTAAAAGCTACAAAAATAAAACAATAGAACTTACACAATTTATAAATCCAATGAACAAATGAATACATTAAGGCCAAGATCTTAGATCATAAAGGGGTCAAAGCAGGTTACAAATATACATATACTGTAAATATTGTAATGATTATTATGAATATCATATAGAAAGAGAACAGATGTAATAAATAACAAAATAATATAAAAACAGCTAGTTTGAATAAAAAGAAAACACATTTGAGCTAGGGGTGAGACCCTGGCTGTTACATAACAATGTTTTCAGTAGAGTATTTGGATTCTTTTTCATTTCTATAATGTCTATAATTTCTATAACTTTTAACATTTAAAACTTTAATACTCTACAACAGAACAAACTAGGACTGTCTTACCACCCCAGCGGCCATTGAAAGCTAATATAAACCACACACTTTGCACTGGTCTCTTGTTTGTTGTTGCACACATCGGACTATAAGAATTTGTGTTTAAGTTTCTTTTTTCCCATGATTAATTGACATGGAACCTTTGATTGTTCATGAAATTTAAGTAAACAATTTATTGTGACAGCCGTACATTAATAAAGGGACATGTACCTCATTTGGCAACATACATGCAAGTATATCCCAAAATTGTAAATACTGTCATGCATCCACTTTGGAGGACCACCTCACAGGCTTATTTGAGGTATGTAATAACCCATCGGGACGAGATGGGGCACTATCGCTAACACTGTCATCTCCTTCTCTTTCCACAGTACAGAGAAACCAGCCAGTAAAGGCAACTGACCCTGCCCCTTCTTGTTGAGCCGCCATAAAACCCAGGCCGCTCTGAAGGAAGTGCCATTACTGGCATAAGTGACCCACCAGACTGAGCTCTGCTAGCACTGTGACTTTGGTTAACCAGCCCTCTGATCTCTGATACGCCACATAACGGGAGGCACACACTGAAGAGCACTTTGTTTTGCCTTTTTCTATCTGCAGACAATAAATGAGACAACAAATTTTCTTGCTTAGTGGAGCTGTCACTCCTGCACCTAACCACTACACATATTTATATATGCAGCAATATTTTTTAAATTTGAAAGATTTTTTTATCCCAGTTATTGATTAAAAGCTCATAAGTGAGCTTATGTAAAATAACCTGAATATTCTTAGTTTTACTGTGGAGCCTTCCATGATATGTGAAATTTATGTTCATAATTAATAAAGGATGTAAATGTGCAGTGAATTGAATTAAGGGTTTCCTTAATAAATAAACTGTTGATCTTATACTTAACAGCTATGAATTTATGACTCCAAGATGGACTGAAATCCCATTTGGATTTGCTTTGTGATGAAGGCTGCTACAATAGGTTTTTGTTTTTCCATTATGGATTAATCTTTTTTTTGGTAGAGTTTTATCCGATGTAAACTTGTTCTGTCTCTTTTGGATGGTCCACTTTTTTTATTGTAAACTTAATACATCATTTTATCATTAGATGGGAGTTATTTCAAATCCTGATAGTAAATAATATTAGCAATCTACAATAGAATGCTTTTTTCTTCTGACTGCTTCATTATAATTGTGATGGACGGCTGGCGTTTCAGGCTGGCCGGGACGTCCCTCAACTAAAAGAGAGAGCCTTTTTAGGACACTACATCCCCTGGGACGCTAGATGGCAGCTCCCCTGGACATGGAGTCCAGTACTTCAGCCCTGTTGGGTACCGTGGGTGCCGCCAGGAGGAGCTCACCAAGGATCCGGGGACTATTATGGTGACGTTAACCCGGAAGTACTTAGGAGTCACGAGGACGGAAACCCGCAGTACTTCCGGGACATGTGAAGAAGGCGTTTGACCCAGAGACGAAATACTTCCGGGTCAGAGACTTTAAAAGGACTATGGGAAACCCCAGCAGATTGAGCCAGAGTTGGGTGGGAGTGTAACGGAGCTGCTGGGAGTTGGAGGAGTGTATTTATTGTTATTGATTGTATTGATTTATTACTGGAGAATTGTGGAGTGTGCGGTGCTTTGTGCACTTTATAGAAGAAAATATTAAAAGAATCTTCTTGTGCTTTTACAAGTGTGTCTGGGACATCTGTCCGGTGGGTTCAATGGGGCGCTATAGAGCGCTTTATTCCACATAATATAAATAACTGACTAATCTTAGTCTAATGTTGAAGTAAATCTGAAGTAAATACTTTTCATAATGTATCCACTATTCTATCCATCCAGCAATGAACCTTCTCAGTCTCGGATTCATGGGTGTATGGGCCCTGTCCTGGCAGCTTTGATTGAGTGGCACACACCTCAGCCTATTTATACTGGACCAGTTTAGAACTACCAAATAAATTAATCTGTATATCACTAGGGTGTTGAGGAAGACTCCACTGTCCGGAGAAAACCACACAGAATGCTTCAAAATAATGCAGGCAATGCCTGGGTCAGAATTTGAACCCAGGATTCTCAGACTTTGAGGCAGCAGAGCTAACCATTATGCCGCCTTTCTATTCTCTGTTTTGGACAATTTATTTATAATACAATGCTAAGCATATATCCTTGCCATAAATTACTTTTAAACCATTTGTGTCTGTACTCTGAATCTAGTTTTTTGTTCTGTTCGTTATAGTTAAGTCCTGATCTATTCAGGGTTAAAGATATAAATATGCTGTCTTGGAATAAATTACTATAGTTAATGGCACAACCAAAGCAGATGCTATTAATGAGTAATATGAAGAGTGAATAAATAAATCCTTCATCATAAATTCAAATATTTGTTATCCTGGCTCAAGTTATAAGTAATCCTAACAACTGGAATGCTCGACATACCACTTCATCTTAACATATTTGTTTTAAAATGAGGCTTTTTTAATAATCTGTTTTGATCCATTCGTTTTTTTCATAAACACATCCAAATGTGTTAGAACAGTCTTTTGATTATTTACCTTTATCAGTTTAAGGCTATGCAATTTCAAGCATATCCAACAGAGCGCAAGGAATTTCTGTTTATTTAGTCTATCAAGACTGCACCGTGGGAATTAAAGCTGCAGATCTGTGTATAGGGCTCTTTACACTTCCTGTTCCGTCCCGTATAAGACTGTGAAGTCTTTTTTTTTTTCTTTTTTGACAGACAGCATGAGAAGGGAAAAAAATCTGCATAAGGAAGAGTAACTGACAGCCGGGGTCAGACTCTCTCTGTTTAATGACTCTGCCAGTTACACATTTTGAATTGTTTAAATATGAGTCTACAGTTTCAACAATCATCATCTCACCGGTTCCACTTTTCATACCCAACAGCCAGGAAACTGACACGTAATTACACACTTACTGATGGTATCGCCAGTGCTGATAATTAAAACTGCCACGGGAGGATTGCTATTGCTAGTCTACAGCTGGGATATTGTCAAGAGGTGGAAACTCCAGCAGCTTTTAACGCTATCTTCTTAAAGTTGGACCACAGGCGCCAGTGTTAAAGTAATAGAAAGGCCTCCTCACATCATTCACAATGTCTCACACAAATGAAGAAAATCTATTAACAATCCAATAAGCGAAATACAAACATGATGACCCGCAGGTTAAACAGCCTGGGTGGACTCAAATTTGGTTTTGTCTGTTCATTGATCATTTTTTGTGTAAAGATGTATTTTATTTTTCTTTTCTTCACAAAAACATTAAAATATTTATAATAAATGTGCATTTCTCACTCTTGTATTCATTTTTAAGTAATTGAGAGGTAAGAATGCTTGACAAAGCCAATAAGAAACGGATCATTTAGGGGACCTAAATGTTGTGTTCAGTGGAAGCTGACTTAAAGAGGAGGATTATGCTGAAACATGGTAACTTTTACAGAAACTTTAAAGTACTCACCTGATCACTATAAATTATGTGTACAATATCATTTTGAATAGATTACTAAATAAATCTATAAATGTATAATAGTATTCATATAACTTTTACAATTTGCAAATACTCTTCATAGTGTGATATGGTGTGGGGTGGCTCTCAGATTAGCCCAAAGTTTTTAAATGATTTATTTTAAGCTTTTTTTCCCTATTCTGTTTCTTTTTCATTTTTTATTTAGGTACTTTTAGACATCCTTATCAATTCATAAGCCCATTCAGGTTTCTTTCATTTTCCATGCCACTGTAAGTAATCATTTTATCTCAACATTCCCTTTTTGCTATTCTGGTATTACTTTTAAGTGTCATTCCCTTTACAGTTTAACAGGTGGGTGGCAGTTTCCATCATCTAACAGGTCTGTTCAGCACCGTAAATAAGTGGTGGGATTTATCCCGTTTCCTGGTCAGATGACTCTGATTTGCTGTTTCAGTAAAAAGATTTGCAGACGACTTAGAACTCTCCATGGAAAAAGTAACAGGCATTCTCCAACCCCTAAGGTCCATAAAGTGGAACTCCCACATTAGACTATACATCCATGTTGATTATATTTGGAGATTCCAGCAATGTGTCTGAGTAGATGCTGGTAAAGGTTCACTCACAGATTTTTATAACATCAAACCAAGTCCCAGTAGATATGGAGGTAGGGTCAAAGCTGTCACTGTGACAATGTCTGCTCCATATTTGGATGGACGTATGCCCATATACAGTAGATATTTGGTAGTCAAGAAACTAATAGACAAATGCCTTTGCCAAGTTTCAATGCCTTCAGCCTGTAGGCGTATACCAGTATGTCTATATATTTCGTACATCCAAGTAACCTGTGTGGTGTCAAACACATGAGTGTGGTGAGCCTCTTACTGGAACTGATTTAAGGATACATGGAGAAAGGGAACATGTTTTGCACAGTCTCTGACCGTTTTTCTGCTTTCGTTCCCACAGTGGAACTGAACGCACCCAAAAGAACCACTGATGTCCCTTCTGCTACACCTCCAGCCCCACCTCACAGTACAAGGTTTTTCCCACTTGTGACTCCAACACATCTGTTTGGGTCAGTGTCTTACAGTGGTGTACTTGGAAGGATTTCCCTGGAAAATGACAGATCAGGCAAGCCTCCAGAACATTCTTGAAACACTCTGGCTGTGGGGTGAATACGTACTCAAGCTTCAAGTTGTGATTGTATGTAATTTTGTTATTTATTAATAGGGCTTCATACATTTCTTCTGAGCATTTTGCATTTTAAGTCACTCTGAGTTATGCGGAATACTATTTCACTTTAGTGTTGTTTCTGTATTCACGCAGAGCAGTCTCTTTTTTTCATGGCCGTCGCTATTTTGTGAGTTGGTTATCAAGATGTTTCTGACTGTTGTTAGGATATCTCACATCTCAGAAGATGTAAAATGTGATGTCACTTGCTCAATGCTATTAAATCACTATTGTGTTGCAATTTCTGTCTGACATTGTGGATACTTTCCCAAAGACTTTGTTTTGAAACTATTTTTTGCCTTGATTTTATGAATTGATTCATGTATTTGGTATTCACAAATGATCTTTTGTTCTTCTAGTTTTGACCCTGTCTATTCTTTTAACTTACACTACACATTTTCTTCCCTTATTCTCTTCCCATGCAGTCTGCCATTTCCATCTCTTTGGCAAAATGGCTCCAAATTCAAGTAGCAAGTCAACAGATAATGTTTTCTAAAGTCAAAGTTCACTGCTTTAAGAAGAAGCCATCTTGATGAAATCAGGATTTAGTTTCCTCACAAGTACTCATGCTAGTTTGACATGAAAATGTATTGAGGCATATTCATATCTGTGCTCTCAGCTACCTGACATTATTGGTCCCAAGAAGAATAATTGTACATTGTTGTTTACTTGCCATATAGGTATAACACCTTACTATGTTTTGAAAAATAAATTTTGACCTGTTAATATGTAACTCTAGAGCTTTGGGCATTTAAATGCCATGAAAGTATATCTCAGCCCATCCTGTTCAGTGCAAGTGTTTGACTTTTCAGGCAAAAGGCCAAAATTGCTAAAGATTAATAAACATTTCAGTGACTTGGTGGTTTAGTTCACTTTCACCAAATTTGTTTTCCATACTCTGCCAGTTTCTCTTGGCAAGTCAGACCAGTGCCATAAATGGAAAAAGATGGAAGAACTTATTGCCTTCATTAATGTACCTAGCAACACATTGGACCCTGGTAGAGATAGAGAATGGGCTGAATGAAAAAAAACAAACAATTCTCATCTAAACCGCACTGAAAAGAGAAGGAATCCATCTGGTAGAAAAAGAGGCCTTACCACCACGAGTCTACTGTTACAAACGCAGAGAGCTCACAGGTCATACCATTCAAGCTGACCCCAGCTGAGCAAGTCCATAGACAGTGCCTGGGCTGGCAGAATATAAGTCAGCTTCCTTAGTGCGCCCTTGAATTTGTCACATGTCTGAAAGTGGTGATAGTCACATGATAAGAAATGTGTTTGCAGTTGTGTTTTGCTTTTGGATTTCAGCTTTCCCTCTTCCAAACTGACTGTTACTTTGTATAGTTTAATTTTACTCCCACACAAATATGGCTTCCACTTACATATCACTCATTATCTTATGAAAAGTTACCATCTTAGGCATTTTCTCAAAATTATTTCAAGCTTATTTTGTACCAATTGTTTGGTTTCATTCTTTAATGGACAGTGTTTGAATAAAATGGTCATGCTTAGCACACAGACTCTCTCTTCCCCGCTTTGTCTGTGTTTTACCTTTGTCTAGTATTATAAGACCTTTACTCAGATCTTAGACCCTTAGTGTCCATATTACACGTTCCTTTATTTCTTGGGTTGTCATGTAACAAATTTTCTGTGGCTTAATACCGTTCTACTAAATCAACTACTTATTCACTGCCAAAGGGCTCTGCTGACTAACCATTTTTTTTATTTCACAGACAAGTGTCTTAAATAATGGCCTAATGAAAACCTTTAAATAATATCAGCTGGGCATATGCTTGGAGCTAAGCCCCTTTATTCCAAGGAACATTAAATCATACACCTATAGCCGTGGTGCAAAGAATGACTTAAATACCCAAGAACAGCAGCATTGCACTCTGGTCCATCCAGCATTACAGTTTTCAGCCACTTAGCTGTCTTAGCTGTTACTAATCCATCTACTCATCCATTATCAAAACTGCTTTATCCAGTTGAGGGCTGAGAAGGGCTAGACCGTTGGGCACAGGGCAATGACAATCTCTGAAAAGGATTTCATTGCAAATTCATAATATACATACTCTAAAACATATGGTACAGTAGTAATTTATATAGAAAATATAGAAAATCAAATATAAAATTACCAAGTGTGGCAGGCGACCGGGTCCCATGCCTGGCCGGGATGCTCCTTCTACTTATGTTCCAGGGGAGCAGCCATGGGCTCCTCAGTACCTCCCCCGGAACGCTTGGTGGCAGCCTCCTTGGATGATAATGGTGCCTCAGTTTCCTGTAGGGTTCCATGGGAGATGGAATTCTCTACAACCCTGTGGAGATCTGGAGTGGCCGCCAAGGGGTGCTGCATGGATCCCGAAGCCAGCCTGGACAATTCTACAGCCCCACCCGGAAGTGCAATCAGGAACAGGTGATCAAGCACCGGGGGCATTTCTGTGTGGGATATAAAAAGAACCAGCAACCACCACTCAGGGCCAGAATCAGGAGGAAGAGGACAAGGTTGCCTGGGAGGAGTGGTGGTGCCAGAAGAAGGGTTGTAGTTTGTGTTATTACTGTGCTTGGGACTGTGTTGTGGCTGGAGGGTTCACTGGGAAGACTGAAGAAAAATAAAGTCTTTTTGTACTTTTACACGTGCCTCTGTGTAAGTCTGTGCCAGGTCAGGCGCTATATGGCGTCCATTTCACACAAGATACTCAAAACTTTGCAAAAGCTAATGGCCAAGTGGTGTTTTTCATGAAGTTTCTACATGATAAAAATTAAATGGAAAAACAAATCAACAGGACCTACACTTCTTGATTAAATAAAGGTTCATCGAGTCTAGGCTATAAGCAATGCATAACTGGCTTTGGACCAAAAAACATTCTTTTCTGAAGGCATTTAGAACTTTGTGGACTGCTGATACAAATGTAACGAGAAGCAAGGGGACTATATTGAGAAACGGCCAATTTGAAGCTTCTCTAATCAAAATTTAAAAAATTTGAAGAATAAACTGAAGAACCCATATAGTGCTGTGTGCTATAACACGCTTGACTTGGCGGCGATGAATGCACATGTACTGTGCAAGGCAAGCACGGGTCCACTGAGAAAGAAGAGCATTCTTTGTTTACTTTGCAGAGGAACGTCATTGTCGCTTCTTACAAGAAAAGGCGATGGAAAAAGAAAAAGAGGATGCAACATTGACAAGCTTCTGTTCCAAGACCGTCACTTTCCCCAAGAAAGCAAACTCAGTCAGTCAGTGTCAGGCACCCCTTCAATGTAATAGTAACTGCAGCACAGAGAGAAGTGTGTGCATTGCAACAGGTACGCATGTCGTAAACGTAGAAAGGGTGGTCCTTGGGTGAGTGGGAACTGTTAACATTTGAATCTGATGATTGCATATAGCACGGAACTGACAACAACAACAACATTTATTTATATAGCACATTTTCATACAAATAATGTAGCTCAAAGTGCTTTACATGATGAAGAAAAGAAAAATAAAAGACAAAGTAAGAAGTAAAATTAAACCACATTAATTAACATCGAATAAGAGTAAGGTCCGATGGCCAGGGAGGACAGAAAAAAAAAAAGCTCCAGACGGCTGTAGAGAAAAAAATAAAATCTGCAGGGGTTCCAGACCATGAGACCGCCCAGCCCCCTCTGGGCATTCTACCTAACATAAATGAAACAGTCCTCTTTGTATTTAGGGTTCTCATGGAAGGACTTGATGATGATGGTCATGCAGACCTCTGGCTTTTAATCCATCAATGTAGGAACATCATGGCGCTTTGATTAGGTGTTGGTTGTGCAGGTCGCCACCACAAAAAAACGGGAAAAGAAACAGAAGAGAGAGTAGGGGTTAGTACGGATTTTAGAGCCACCATGAATAGTTATTATAATGAATTGAATATACAGAGTATCAGGATTAAATTAAAGTGAAGTTATGAGAAGGCCATGTTAAAGTAATGTGTTTTTAGCAGTTTTTTAAAGTGCTCCACTGTATTAGCCTGGCGAATTCCTATTGGCAGTCTATTCCAGATTTTAGGTGCATAACAGCAGAAGGCCGCCTCACCATTTCTTTTAAGTTTAGCTCTTGGAATTCTAAGCAGACACTCATTTGAGGATCTAAGGTTACAATTTAGAATATAGGGTGTCAGACATTCCGATATATAAGATGGAGAGAGATTATTTAAGGCTTTATAAACCATAAGCAGAATTTTAAAGTCAATTCTGAATGACACAGGTAACCAGTGTAATGACATCAAAACTAGAGAAACGTGCTCAGATTTTCTTTTCCTAGTTAGGATTCTAGCAGCTGCATTCTGCACTAGTTGCAAACGATTTATGTCTTTTTTGGGTAGTCCTGAGAGGAGTGCGTTACAGTAATCTAGTCGACTGAAAACAAACGCGTGAACTAATTTCTCAGCATCTTTCAATGATATTAGGGGTCTAACTTTTGCTATGCTTCTTAAGTGAAAAAATGCTGTCCTAGTGATCTGATTAATATGCGATTTAAAATTCAGGTTACAGTCAACAGTTACCTCTAAGCTTTTTACCTCCATCTTGACTTTTAATCGTAATGCATTAAGTTTATTTCTAATAACCTCATTGTATCCATTATTGCCAATCACTAAAATTTCAGTTTTCTCTTTATTTAGCTTGAGAAAATTACTATTCATCCATTCTGAAATACAAGTAAGACATTGTGTTAGTGAATCAAGAGAATCTGGGTCATCAGGTGCTATTGATAAATACAGCTGTGTGTCATCAGCATAGCTGTGGTAGCTCACGTTGTGCCCCGAGATAATCTGACCTAACGGAAGCATGTAGATTGAGAAGAGCAGCGGACCCAGGATAGAGCCTTGTGGAACACCATATAGAATAACATGTGTCTTTGAGTTGTAATTACCACAACTAATGAAGAATTTTCTCCCTGCCAGGTAGGATTCAAACCAATTTAAGACACTGCTAGAGAGGCCCACCCATTGACTAAGGTGATTTCTAAGAATGTTGACCTCTCTGTACTATTCTTTCCTCTGCATGTCCTGGAGTACAAAAGAAACAGCACCATGCATCAAAATGTGGACACTGGCAAGATCGAAAAAAACAAAAAACGCGGTCACTGATTACAAGCGCAAGAAGGCATGCGAATGAATATGAATAATGCTGCATCAGTGCCACAATGTTTTCCGAAATGTACTATACAGGTCATAAAATGAGTTATTCCAAATGTCATATATACCTATGTCTCTGTTTCTTGTCAGTGCGGCTTTGACATCATGGACTATAAGGCGCATACTAGTTCAGTGTGAGCAGGAACACTCAATAAATCTGAATAAAAAATAATTCAAGTGACGGTGAGATACGAAGAAGGCAGATTCACCAACGTTTGTGTGTCAGCTTTTATCCCTCCAGATCAGAGAATTTCCAGTTCTATTGTATCAAAACACCAATCACATGTACAGTTATTCCCAATTTCAGATAAAAAGTAACCGTGTCAGATCTGGGGCAGTGGGGTGGGTGGGTGTTGTATCATGATCGTGACTGAGAGAATAAAAGTGAAAAAAAAATGCTGACTTTTACAAGTACTATAAATTTACAGCAGCTGTTACAGACACAAATCAAATGTACAGTATGTTTTATTGTATAATATTAACAATAAGAGCAGCTCACTACTCAAAACGGTAAATGAGTAGGGGAACTGGTTTCGAACTCAAGACCTCTGGATTATAAGTCAGCAGTTCTAACCACAGCACCACTGAAGCTATTATATTGTACTTGCACCTTTTGTGAAAGTGTTTATTTGATATTTGGCCATCAGCCTTCACACATTATACAGTTCATATCGACATTTTGTTATTTATTACTAAAACATGAAAAACGTTTCTGTTTTAACAATGTGTTTACATAGAATGTTGTAGACACAAAACACACATCAAATTATTTCCCGTTACAATTCTGGGTAGCTCACTCCCAGATAATCAATCAAGGCAGGAACTGGGAGAACTTCTTGCCCGTTCTGAGGCGGTGGGGGGATGGTATAGCAGGATGGTGCTGCTAGGGCTTATCGACACATTTAGAAGACAAAAGACGCTGAGGGAGAGGTGCGAAGAGATTTAAGGTGGGCCGGATTTACGAGTTTTTTCGTTGGCTCTGGTAATTCTAGTGTTATGAACTCGCAGCCAAAAATATATAAACAATGGTGAAAAATGATTGGTTTGTCATAAAATTATACACTATATAAATATTTGTGTTATTTAAGAGTTGTTATTGTAAGTACATACTATATTGTTGATATTAGAAGTTATTTTTGGTAAAAAAAAAGAACTGTGCAGTCTATGCTAGCTTCATGATCCCTTAGTAATTCAGCAGATCTAGACATCTCCTCCCAGCTGGAGCACATGTTTGCTCGCCATCTTTTGGGCTCAATGTCTCTCTCATTTCAACTGAACCCCTGTGCATAGTTCTAACCATCCTTCCTGGCATTCTCCTTTCTTCAAGCACAAACTCCCTTCTTGATTTCTTTCCCCCCAATTTCTTTTTCTCCATTCTTACCTGCCCCTCTACTTTTTATCTGTGCGGCCAACCCCAGCTGACAGCTTGCACTCACCAGGCCGCTAAATGGCAATCAACCTATAAAGGCGAGCACACATGCATGCCAGTGCCAGTTAACCAGCGGGGTAAGTAAAAAAGAAAAAAAAAATAGATGATTTTTTTTTTCAGATTCAGTAGCTTAGTACAAAGAAACACTGAGAAAAAAATAATGTAATTGGATTTCTGCACCACTCAGAAACTATTTGGGTTACTACAGTTAGCATTATTTATTGATTACATTGTTTACTCATCATAGCTCAACTTGAGAGTGAACAAAACCATTATGAGTTAAACTTTGGACAAAACATAACTGCTATGGTCAGAAGGCATGCAACATAAAGCTTTCAGGTTCTACTTTAGCATTCAAAATTATAAAATGAACATCATCAATTTTTTTTTTTTTTTTTACATTTTCCTGGATTATTTTTAGGGTACTGATGGGGGAATCTTTTTTGTTTCAAAATGTTTTGTGAGGTAATTATTTGTTACTTGGGCCAAAGATTTTTAAATTCCCTGTCCCCTGCTTTTTTTTGGTTGTATTTTAAGGAGATTATTTAAAATTATCTCTAGGTCTTTTTCTCCCTTTGTGTCTGTGTAGGCCAAAGCCTTCTTATATATTTGGGGAAAGCCGCACATTGGATTCAAGGCTTCAAAGGAGTGTGAGACTAGATTTTGAGGGTAATCCTCATTTTGAGCTTTGGAAGTTGGAAGTTTCACAACACTCATGTTATGATTACAGGGATATGTTATTTTTTTAGCATATGTATATTTTTTTACTTTATTTTATTTTTTGATCTCGGAACATTTTTTATTTATTACTGTTTTAATTATTGCCATTTAGGTTATGGGTATGATCATTTTGTGAAGTTTTGCTGTTGACAATAATCACTCATTAATGTGACCAGAAGTGGCCACATGTGACACCACTGAAAACGTCAGTCAGTTTGCATTCCATGTCCAAAGCTGTACATAGTATGAAATCTCAGAGTTGGTCAGTCAATTTCTTGAACGAGGCTTCCCAGAATTATCTGTGACATTAAACACTACGTATTTGTTATGATCCAATTACCTTTCATTTTTTTCTGATGTTCCCTACACTATTTGTGAAGAAAAAAAAATAGTAATAGTTTTATTTTTAGGTGGATAAGTTATTTATATTTCAACATCTAGAATGTTTTTCCTAATTTAAAAATTGTTTTGTGTTTTATTGGAAAAGCATTATTTTCCAATATTGAGTGCTGCTATTTCTTGTATAGTTGGCATAGCATTGCTGTACAGGAGTAGTTGGAATGCACAGTGCATGACATCACTTCAGCAACAGTGTAAAAGATGCTGTTCATCAAAAATTGAGTTAAAAAAAAGGCACATGTGTTTTCTTGATTCATTTCACTTTATACTGTGTGACTGCAAGGGGGCGCCATAGAGCAGCAAACCACAGACATAGTAAAGCACCACATATAAAATGAATAAAACTAAGGATTTTTATTAATTATCAGTACATTTCCACAAACCTACTCTAGTAGTCTGCCACAATTCACAATAATTAAACAAATTCTTCCTCCTTCTTTCCTCTGTTGAGTGTTGCCCGCTACCTCCCGACTCTGACTTGTTCATGTGTGGCAGCAGGCTCTTTTGTAAGCTGGACCTGGGAATGCATACCGGTGACATGCTGTACTAGGGTGGTCCTACCCAACAGCACCATCTCTCGATCTCCAGGGATCCCGACAGGGCTACCCTTCCAGACTTCATCTCCCAAGCACCGTTGTGGATGTCCTGACTGGATTCTTACATGAGGACCACTGCCTGGCACATGAGGGATGGAGCAACTCCAAATCCTCAGTTTTTCTCAGTCTGTCTGCTATAGTATACCAGCTGGGTACAAATTTGGTTCCTTCTCCCTCAGGACAGTTTGCTTGTGTCATCACACTGGCATCCTGTCCAGGTAATGGGATATCCTACAATCTGGCCGGGATGCCCTTTCTCCTACTACAATTGACTTTGTGTTTTGAAATTATTGACTACATCTTTGGATTCTGTTGAGTCATTACTGTGCCTAGCACATTTTTAAAATCATTTTATTTATACCTTTTTATACAGTCATTTGGTCAAATCATCCATCCATCCATCCATTTTCCAACCCGCTATATCCTAACTACAGGGTCACGGGGGTCTGCTGGAGCCAATCCCAGCCAACACAGGGCACAAGGCAGGAACCAATCCTGGGCAGGGCGCCAGCCCACCACAGGGCAAGCACACTCACACCAAGCACACACTAAGGACAATGTAGAATTGCCAATGCACCTAACCTGCATGTCTTCGGACTGTGGGAGTAAACCCACGCAGACACGTGGAGAACATGCAAACTCCACGCAGGGAGGACCTGCAAACCCGGGTCTCCTAACTGCGAGGCAGCAGCGCTACCCACTGTGCCACCATGCCGCCCTTGGTCAAATCAGTTTTTAGCTTATTTATATTTTATATTCTTAAGTTATTTTTTTGCAATAAAATACATATGTTTCATCAAATAATTTTATGATCTGTAGATGCAAAAGGCAATAATATTTTGATGGTTGTGGAAATTTTCATTTTCAGTCTTGATAGGTGTGGAATATGGCCAGCCGTTCATCCCAGCCAATACCCCCAAGCCGCCAGGTGGAGCCCTGCCTGCAACATAAAGGTGCCCCGAGTTCCAGCAGGGCATCATGGACAGTGGAGTTTTTCATCATAGCCCTGCTGGATACCATGGAAACCTCCAGGGGACACTGCAGGAAGGCCCAGAGACTTTTGTTTCACCCATAACCCGGAAGTGCATCTTAGTCACGGCAACAGAGCGAATAAAACACTTCCAGGTTGAAGAAAAGGAGAAGTTTTTACCCGACCCGGAAGTGATAGAAAGTCACATGAACTGAGGGACAGAACCACTTCCGGGTCAAGGACTATAAAAGGACTGTGGGAAATCGCAGACATTGAGCTGAGCTGGGTGGAAGGGTGGCAATGCGTCTGGGAGTGGAGGATTGATTATTGTATTGTTTTATTGTGTATTATATGAGTATAGTGGAGTGTAGAGTGCTTGGTGCACATTATTATTATAAAATAAAGTCATATTGGACTTTTATCTGGTGTCTGATGTCTGGTCTGAGGGTTCAAGGGGTCGAAAGTGCCTCTATCTGTTCACATAGGATTGTACTTACCTTCCATTTTACTTCGTTTGGTATGCAGTAAATGATCTGTTTTGTGGCATGTCCGTCCATCAATTCTTTTTATTTTTTACAAAAGGTTTTTAATAAACATCTGCAGTTGTGGTGCAAAGAGTGACTTAAATATATAGAAACAACAGACGTGCTTTCAGATCTGAAATCAAGTCAGCATTTCAGCTCTCAGTCTCTGTGTCCTTTTGGATGCAAATTACCCTTCCATCCATTAACAAACCACTCGACAAAGTTCAAAGCTGCTGTGTCCTGCTACCATCTCTGCAGCGTCAAGCAAAAATATGGGAACAAACCCAGACAGGGTGCCAGCCCAATACAGATCGTGAGTTTGTTCTATTTAAAAAAATTAATTCACTTGACCCTTTTTTTGAAGACAAATCAGCATGTGGCTTAAGCAAATAAACTATTTAAAATAAACACAATTGTAAAATTGATTTTACTTTAAATGCTAATATATTACCGTTTATACTGAGATGATGGGGATAATTATAAATCATTTATTCTCAACTCCCCTGGTTCAATACTGTATTATGATGTGCACTTTTTATGTAACATGCAGTTTAAATTGATTTCCTCATTTAGTAAATAGTTGTTTTATATCCAGCCTCTTTAATGTTATTAATGGTTGTGCTGCTGTCACTGAAGCTTTAATACAGAGAAACAGTGCTGCTCATAACAGTTCAGAAACTGTATGCTTGTGCTTACAATGGTGTTGAATTGGATATTCACTTGAAAGCTCTGGTTAAAATGCTTAAGCCTTATTGTTGTCCTTAATCCATGCCATTGGTGTCACTTAATAAGAAGCCGTTGCGATGTTCTTCCCTTTTAAAAAGAGATATTCATTAGCCTTGGAGACAAGGTTGTTTCTGATATGTGCCCGTTTCTCCTGTATAGAGAAAATTGAACATAGTTTAAATGCTTTCCACTTATGGGAATTAATTGTGTATCTCATCTAGAAACAAAGACCTCTGCTCCATTGTACCACTGGCAAACAAAAGACCCCACTGTGACAACGTAAATGGTTCTTATTATCCAAGCTTTGTCTCTCTGACTCTGTCTTCACCTTTAGTTCCTGAGCAAAGTGACTCTTCAGGGACTAGATGATCGATACCAAAAAGTCTTATCAAAAGAGTGTTAATGTTTTTCAAAGTTCTTGCTAACACAATTCTTTTGTATAATGTGGAAATCGTATTAGATTCTTAAGCTTCAGCCAGCAGAGAATACTCTCAGTATGTGCATGTATTTTTCATTCTTGTTAAAAGTTTCATTCATAGCAAAGGAGGCTCAATATAAGCTCAGAGGAATTTTGGTGGTATTAAATCATAGTAAATGTTAAGATATTGAACAAATTACAACTTTATATGAGCTCTATATGTTTGGCTCATTATGTTCACTTGTCTGACTTGTTTTTAGGTACTAGAACTGTATAACAAAGTTATTTCTGCCTTCTTAGAGGAGCAGCTAGGCACAAAATTTTCTTAACAATTCAAAGATTGAATTTCATGCAGTTTTACTTACCATAATGTAGTAGAGAGTTTAGGTTAATAAATTAGATTTGGCCCGGACTAATAAAAATGACAACCTCACATTGAATGACTTCTGTATACCTTTGCAGGTATTCTTTTAAAAAGAGCAGTAACAAGACGCTGCCAGTAAAGAGATTTATAGCGCTTTCTTCTTGAAGTTCTCACCCTTTTTAAGGTGGTGAGACTGGTTTTGCATTGCACAGACAACATTTATTTTTATAACGTGCCTTTAAACAGAAAACACAATTTCTAATCACATTACAAAAACAGAGTGCTTTTTCATTTACAACTGAGGCAAAGGCAGATCAGGTGACTTTCTTATGGCCACACTCTGGACTGGTGCTGGGGATTTACTGATACTGGCAATCTTGTGGTTCAGAGTTTGGTTATTTGTCTACTAGTCAAAACCTCCTCCAAAAAAATCACAAATACGCTGTTATATAGAAACTCTATATACATTTAGAGGTTGAGTTATCCCACCTGAAAAGCTCATTTAAACTTCATTGTACACAGTATTAGGTTTAGGTGCCCTATGATTATATTTCTCAGTTTAACTGGGTTTAGACAATGGATGGAAGGACTTCTGTAGCATCTTTTACAGCAAGCAGCATTATATGGCTCTCAGGTAGGAACATACTGTAAAAGCAGATTCTAATAGTTTTCTGTGCTTGCCATTTCATTAGAGGTTTTGGGGGAAATAAAGACAATTAAACTAATACACGCAAATGATGTGAGAAGAACCTGAATTGCCAGAAAAGATATGAGGACATATTTAAAACATATCATCTCCATGCAAATGGTGATCAAGCCAGGATTCAAATCTAGGCCCAAGGAATTGAAAGGCAGCATCACTATCACAGCACCACCATTTTGTGATTAGTAATGCTGCAGAGAATACAGGGAATGGTTTGAAATATTCTTTGGAAGTTGGAGAATGTTTTATTTTAAGCAATTTTGTTTGATATCTATTTCATTCATCCATCAGTGAATTATCTCATCCAACCATTCTAGTTCTGGAACTTCTCTAAAGCATTGGAAGCAAATGTTGGGATGGTATTCTGCCTGAAGGCTGAGAGAAGAAAAAATGGATAAATGCACCAAGAGTAGAATAATAGTCAAAAAGTCAGAATGAGGTCATGCTAGTTCTATCAAAACAGCCCAAATGAAAAATGTAAATTGAAGTCAAACGGTATACCTAATGACACTGAAAAACAGATTTCAGAAAGCAACACGCAAAAAGCTCACTGTATTTATTCTTACTTACAGATACTAAAGGATTGTGCTGATGACATCAGAATTGGTGACGTCTGACATCACATCACCATGCAACATGCTGTGGCATCCCGACAACCAGACCCATACCATGGTAGTGCTCATAGTCAAACAAATTTGCGCTGCAATAAATGCAAAAATAATAACAAAAGAATTGCAACTAAGAACCGGTAGGCAATCCTTATATATAATTTGATAGTATCCGTATGTATGGTGTTCGCGTCAATACCCTGTATGTATGGTGTTCGCGTCAATACCTCGTATGTATGGTGTTCGCTTCAATACCTCGACCCAATACAAGTTAGAAGCATGAGTAATGACGGCTGGGTATTAACAACGGTCATTGTTTAAATTTTAGCCGATCACAGATCTAAAATGAGTGACAATCGCAACGCAGCCACAACAGCAGCGGCCACAGAAAGGATGCGTAGGAAACAAAGTCACATGACTGACGAGGAACGTAGACTTGCTAATGTGACCAGACGTACACAACGTGCACAACAAACGGATGGGCAGCGTGCGGCTACAAATGCTACTAACGCTGAAAGAAATTGTGCAAATCGGACACAAAGGACAGATGAAGAACGTGCGCTACAGAATGATAGTAACGCTGAAAGAAATCGTGCCAGCCATGCACAAGTGACTGAAGAAGCTCGAGCAGCCACAAATGCAGCACGGGTTAAAAGACATCGAGCAGCCCGTGCCTTGCGGCGTGAAAATGCTCAGTGGCACAGCATTGCCATATGCAATCACACAGATATTATTGAGGACGAAGTTCCGGAGCACCACTCTGGTGCATTTGACAACCTGTGCAAACATTGCAACTCATTCAACTTCACCTGTGAAAACAAGAAAGGTGGAGAATACAATTGCTGCCATAAAGGTCGATTTCGAATTAACCCTTACAGATACCCTGACAGGTTTAACAACCTGTTGACATATTTAGACCCAAACTCCAAGCACTTCTTGGAAAATATCAGAAAGTACAACAGTGCATTAGCCTGTGCATCCACGGGTGCACAAATATCCCTGCCTCCAGGCCATGGTCCATATTGTTACAGAATACATGGTCAAATATACCATCAATCTGGACCCTTGCACCCCGGAAGGGGTGAAACACCAAAATTTGCTCAAATCCGTAGCCTTGCCATTTGTGTTCACTTTGCCCCTGACCATTTCCATCCCTGTTACATGATGAGAGGGGCAAAGCAAAATAGAAAAAGGGAATCTGGTTAAGTTTTTGAGTGACCTGCTTTTTAGTACACCCGCAAAAGACTCTAGTTGATTTCCTCGAAGGTTTTTTAGATGTTTATTTTTTTTGAGCGCCTGCATGGGTACAGTTGCTTGTCCTTTGATCACCTTTTTGTTTTTGCCATTGTTCCTGTATTTTTGACTGTTACCTTCTATATTGTAGGCTTAAAGAAAAGGATGCTTCATTTTTAAATGCTTGTCATGAAATTCCCCAACCTTGACAAACACTGGTCCATTACCAGTGTAATCATGCGCGTAACTACATTTACTCATATGGAGCCAAATGTAGAGCTGTTATTTTATTTGTTAGTTTTGAAGATTTAAAGTGATAAGGTTGATTTATGGTTTAAGTCAAAGCGAATTTACCTATACTGTGTGGACAGATTTGTGCAGCTTGGCATTGTTGCAGATAACATACTTTTTGCTCTGTCTTTGGTAATACCCACATTCAGACCAGTTATATGTCTAAGTTGTGGAGTAGTTCTGAAAGAAATGGTCTGTATAAAACAAAAACATCATGTATTTTGTTCTTAATAAGTGATCTTCACCACAGGAGATGGCAGGAAAACCTACTATTTGAGAAAATGTTATGATATGAGGTCTTATTATCCCATATAAAATCTGAGACCAACATAAAAATCACAAAATGACAACTTCTGACACACTGGCCAAAAAAAACAAAACTTTAAATTATTATATTTTTAATGTATTAAATGAAGTTGAAGAAAACATAAAAGCAAAGCAAAAAAATAGAAAAGAACTAAAATTCAAGTGCAACTCAGGAAATTCAAAATTACAAAAAGAAAAAAAAAATACAGAGAGTAAATACCCAAAGAAGCAAAACACTATAAACATTTAGCAACTGAAAATCCACAATCCAAATGACAGAGCCAGAAAACAAGCCAAAAAGAAAAAAAAATGAAAGCCAAATGAAAATGGTCAAAACATACAAAAAATCTGCAATCAAAAAGGTAGTCAAAAAACAAAAGCAAGATAAACCTAGTTAGCAACTCACCAATGGACTATGTAGGACTTACAGGTTATAACAGATAGTCCTAAATGTGTAGTTATAACTAAAGTAACAAAAAAAACCAAAATGAGGTGAACAAAGAACAATCAATAGAGCGTGAGGAAACAACAAAATACACAGAAAATTAGCAGCTCTCTGAAACAAAATATTAATCCTGACAAACAAAAGGAATGGAACAAAGGAAAAGCAGCGATTTGGATGCCAGGTAATGGGATGGATCACCTCAATCAGCTTGACACGAGTGTGCAAATAACCAATTACAGAGCACAAGCTATAAAATTCATAATTTGCATTCATCTATATATATACAGTGGTGTGAAAAACTATTTGCCCCCTTCCTGATTTCTTATTCTTTTGCATGTTTGTCACACAAAATGTTTCTGATCATCAAACACATTTAACCATTAGTCAAATATAACACAAGTAAACACAAAATGCAGTTTTTAAATGATGGTTTTTATTATTTAGGGAGAAAAAAAATCCAAACCTACATGGCCCTGTGTGAAAAAGTAATTGCCCCCTTGTTAAAAAATAACCTAACTGTGGTGTATCACACCTGAGTTCAATTTCCGTAGCCACCCCCAGGCCTGATTACTGCCACATCAAGAAATCACTTAAATAGGAGCTGCCTGACACAGAGAAGTAGACCAAAAGCACCTCAAAAGCTAGACATCATGCCAAGATCCAAAGAAATTCAGGAACAAATGAGAACAGAAGTAATTGAGATCTATCAGTCTGGTAAAGGTTATAAAGCCATTTCTAAAGCTTTGGGACTCCAGCGAACCACAGTGAGAGCCATTATCCACAAATGGCAAAAACATGGAACAGTGGTGAACCTTCCCAGGAGTGGCCGGCCGACCAAAATTACCCCAAGAGCGCAGAGACGACTCATCCGAGAGGTCACAAAAGACCCCAGGACAACGTCTAAAGAACTGCAGGCCTCACTTGCCTCAATTAAGGTCAGTGTTCACGACTCCACCATAAGAAAGAGACTGGGCAAAAACGGCCTGCATGGCAGATGTCCAAGACGCAAACCACTGTTAAGCAAAAAGAACATTAGGGCTCGTCTCAATTTTGCTAAGAAACATCTCAATGATTGCCAAGACTTTTGGGAAAATACCTTGTGGACTGATGAGACAAAAGTTGAACTTTTTGGAAGGCAAATGTCCCGTTACATCTGGCGTAAAAGGAACACAGCATTTCAGAAAAAGAACATCATACCAACAGTAAAATATGGTGGTGGTAGTGTGATGGTCTGGGGTTGTTTTGCTGCTTCAGGACCTGGAAGGCTTGCTGTGATAGATGGAACCATGAATTCTACTGTCTACCAAAAAATTCTGAAGGAGAATGTCCGGCCATCTGTTCGTCAACTCAAGCTGAAGCGATCTTGGGTGCTGCAACAGGACAATGACCCAAAACACACCAGCAAATCCACCTCTGAATGGCTGAAGAAAAACAAAATGAAGACTTTGGAGTGGCCTAGTCAAAGTCCTGACCTGAATCCAATTGAGATGCTATGGCATGACCTTAAAAAGGTGGTTCATGCTAGAAAACCCTCAAATAAAGCTGAATTACAACAATTTTGCAAAGATGAGTGGGCCAAAATTCCTCCAGAGCGCTGTAAAAGACTCATTGCAAGTTATCGCAAACGCTTGATTGCAGTTATTGCTGCTAAGTGTGGCCCAACCAGTTATTAGGTTCAGGGGGCAATTACTTTTTCACACAGGGCCATGTAGGTTTGGATTTTTTTTTCTCCCTAAATAATAAAAACCACCATTTACAAACTGCATTTTGTGTTTACTTGTGTTATATTTGACTAATGGTTAAATGTGTTTGATGATCAGAAACATTTTGTGTGACAAACATGCAAAAGAATAAGAAATCAGGAAGGGGGCAAATAGTTTTTCACACCACTGTAAAAGCCAAATACCACTGACTCACTCATCACAAAATCTCCCGAACAATGAGGACTTGGGACCTGAAATTTGGAATGTAGGTTACCCTTGGCCCATAGGTGCTCACTAAGAAACGGTTTTAAAAATTTTGTGGTCCAAGCACGAAATTTCTTATAGTTTTTTAGACCAGTTTGTATGTCTTTCCGCTTTTCACGAGAGAACTGCTAAATGGATTTAGATCTTTTTTTTTTCAATAATTTGCTTGAACATTCCGGTTGATTTTGTGACTTCTCTCATTGCGCTAAGAATCATAGTTTTCTTGCAGAAGCGATATATTCGCACTAACCTAAGACAGAGGCTGCGGGCTGAGGGGAGGCGGAAGAGTGAAGTCAGGAGTAGAAAGCTGGGCAGGGCCCTCCTCACTGCCCTGTTTCACTAATACGCGGGCAAAGGATGGCTAGTGTATACATAAAGCATAAATGAAATGTATGCCCAATGAAATATGCATACAAGAATGCCAAAACTATTATTTACTGTTGCAAATGTAGTACATTGGTAAATGACACACTGAAAGAATATTGTTACAGAAGGTAAACAAAAACACTTTATTGATATGCTTACATGATAATAAATTGCAACTCTTGGCATTTTTCACCAAAAAAGGCTACCAGTTCAAGGCTTCACCAGGTTGGCCACCATTCTCAGGAGACAAGGTACGGTATCACTGGAAATCGGGGTAGTGTTGTCAGGTCATGTATAACTCTGCCACAAAAGGAGAATAAATATCAGAAAAAGGCCTAAAATCTCAGCATTGTGTTTGTGCGCCTGCATAACCTGAACACATGCAGTGTGCCTGTAGGGTGATACTTTACAACTATAATATACAGTAACATCTCTGTAAACTTCAGCAAACAGTCCATGAATAAATTCAGTCTTATAATGGTGGGGTATGTGAAAGACTTTTTTGTAAATTTCTGTGATATAAAACTTTGATACAATGCAGGTAGAGGGCATGCCTGTTCCTTCCTGACCTTGAATTATATCATTGGGTACCTAAGGCCCTGTCTGGTTCAGGCTTTGTCCACCTACTTATCCACCCGCATGGTTCCTTATGGAATCTAATTTGGCTGCCCCTCTCTCTTTCCATTGTCAGCTTCATTAAAGTCAAAATCACTAAAGCTGCCTTTAGGGCCATTATTATTTTACAATATTGATTTATGGCATCATGTCAAGAAATTTTTTCCTTCTACTATAATACCCACACTCCTATTTTTTGTAACCCTGCCACCTGCCATGAAGTTTTCCTCTCTGGGAGACAGACATCTTGGTGAACTTTTTGACAGCTCAAGCCTTATGACATTCCACTCTCTTCGGCTTCCTTTCCATTTCTGTTGTTCATTCTTTATCTTTTATTGCGTCTCTGATGAATTTTCAGGGCATGTTTCATTTCTTTACTTCACTTCTTCAATTTGCACTCTATTTTTCACTGTTTTTATCTTTTTCACCCAACATCTCTATTCTGTACATTGATCTCTTATTTTAATATCACAATGGTCCTGCAATCCTGCTGCATTGGCTTCTCACTGTCTCCTGACTAAATATTTTCATGAATGTTTGAGCTCCTTCCAAAAATCCTTACAACCAATCTGTCCAACTTAAAATAATTAATGCACTTTACCATACGCTCTGTAAACATTTCCTTATGGGTCTTTTTCCGGATCTACTCCATCATGTTTGTTCCGTTGCTTTACCTGACACCTTCCAACACATGTTCTGCTGCTGTCTTCCTATTCTGCCTCTTTCTGTATGAAGAGGAGCCAATTTATCTCTTCATTTCTGTCTGTAAGTTTCACTCCAATCTCCCACAATCTCCTTCTGTTGGAGCTTTCAACACTCATCTCTCACCATCGTGAATTACTGTGTCTTGGCATTCTAGTGGCTAAATTACTTCTTGGCTCTCAACGGAAATCCCAAGCTTCTTTCTTTTTATAATTGTCGATTCTCATTTTTTAGTCTAATTCACTTTGAACTGTCTGTCTTAAATTAAAAGGGTATCCCTGAAATCTATATAGAACTGTTCTACCTCGGTCTTGTCAATGACAACTCTATTATTTGGGGCCTACTGACATCACTGTTAATGCTCACTTAGGCTTATTTAATGATTTGCTTGATGTTCTGCTCACTTAATTATTCTCTCTATCTTCATCTGGCTACCTTATTTGTCTGGATCATGCTAGTACACCGTGTTTGGGGTATTATTTTTTTTCCCTTTCCAACTGACCTGTTCTATGTATTTTTGCATTTTTTGATTCAATGAAAGATATGCATTTTTAATTGATATTAATTGAAAATATAGTCACTTTGACAGTCTTCATTTTGCGTAATTATTCATGAATTAAAGCACTGTAAAAACAAGTTAAACTTATATTAAAAGCACTATTTGTAATTTTCAGGTGCTATAAAAAACAGGTGGAGTGGTGGCTCTGAGGCTAGGGATCTGTGCTGGCAATCTGAAGGTTGACGCTTGTATCTTGTAAACGTCAGAAGTGACTCTACTCCGCTGGGCCCTTGAGCAAGGCCCTTAACCTGCAATTGCTTCGTCCTGGGTATGACGTTAATCTGCCTCCAGCCCTGCAAGGCGGTCCTCCAATTTACAGGGAAAACTTGGATTTTGGTGGCAGGTTTGTCACCCCATCCGCCATAAAAAAACCTCACATTGTTCATGTGTGATGCAGAGATGTCAACTGTTCCTCAGCTGCACTCGGGTCCCAATCCGGGTGGTTCGTCGTATTGGTGGGTGCAGTAACGTGCTATCAGCGCATGCTCCCAACTTCTCTCTGTCTCTATCAATTTTGATTTTTTTTTTTATATTGTGCTTTTTAAATGTTTTCCAGCTCTGAAGATCTTTCATTTTTGGTTGATACCATTCCAAGTCATCTCAGAATGCATAATTTAATATCACATTCTCAAGCTGTATCATTTCAGGATCAAAGGAATCAAAAGAGATGGGCAGTCAGTTTATCAGAGAGCTCCCTGACACACACATACACTCACACATATACTGGACCAGTTCAGATTTGCCAGTTATGTTAGCTCATACATCTTTGGGGTGTTGGAAGAGACCTGTGGTATCAAGAGAAAACTCATATAGGTACAGGGAGAAAATGCAAACTCCGTAGACACCAGCAAGTGGATTATTCTCGGTATGCTGCTATGTCATTTAGTGTCAATGCTCTATGTTCATGCTATATTCCTGCACATGGAAAGATACCTGCAATACTGGAAGCACTGGAATCAACAAATGCAAAGATTCTGTCATCCTGTTAAAAGGCCCAGCACACACTTACACTGTAGAATACACAGAAAGGGTGGGCAGCCAGGTGGCCTTGGTCTCCAAGACAATGACTATGTCTGACAGTCCCCCTGATGTTCATTTTCTCCAGGGATGTTTTGTTTGCCTGTCCTACACTGTCAATTGGCCAGAGGTCAAAAATTAATTAATGGACAGATATTGCTGTGCTCCATTTAAGTTTAAGTTTCAAATTACTTTGTTTTCCTGATTATTTAGACAAATCTGTGTCTTTCTGTACACTCGTTATGCATGTAGTAATTTATAAAGTTTGTATTTGTATCTATCTGTGTAAATATATTGTGCCTGCACTCAGTGAAGAGTACTAAATAAAACTAAACTGAAACTGATTACAATAAAGGGTATTGGATCTGTGGAGAGGACAGCGCTAACCAGTGTACCACCCTGCCACCCTGTAAGAATGCATATCACACAACAGCAAATCCAATTTTGTCTTGATGAATTCCACACAAAGATGTATATTTCATATGACAAATGATAGTAATTTTGTTTAAAACCAGATTAGAAATATGAATATAATATGGATGAACTGTAATAAAAAGGTATCCGTTATTGTGGCAGTATTGTTTCAGGAGAGGGTGATGAATTCACAAACCTGCTTACTGTCTTTAACATGCAGGCATAACTTGAAACAGTGAACTCTACTCGGAGTGCATTCAACGTGATAATAGTATTGAATCCAGTCAAGAGAATATTTGAGTAATTATAGATTTCATTCTCACAGTTTTGTTATTGCCTGTCACTCTTACAAATTTGATCTGACAGGGTAGACTGGAGTAATGTCTCTACTCTGTCTTATGAGGTCAAATTACAAATTTGATATATGTTAGCTAAATCAATATCCCTTGTATTTGTATGAATTTACACAGAGAACTTTATGAGTGATATCTCTGTTAAGAGCCCATCAGCTAAGCTGCCATTGTTTAACCCTCTGTCGGAAAGATCAGAAGAAAAATAAAGAATAACTGATGAGAGAGAATAATTTATGCAGATTATTTCTTTTGCTAAAAATAGCTATAATCTTTTTGCATCCTTCTTATTGCAAGTGAGAGTTATTATATAGACAGAGTGCCACCTTTTCTTCTGGATATTTCCTCTGCATGTAAAATAAAGAAATAACTGATATCACAGATCTACGATCCTTTAATCAAATTTACAACACAACACAAATAAAACTCTGGCTTTTCCCAAGTTGCTGCATAACACACATCAGCTCATTAAATTGTTTTACACCATCCGTGGATCAAAATTCAGGAACCCTGAATAAATGGAATAACAATTTTAACTTTTCTCCTAGCTTTAAAGAGGTAACTTGCAAGTTAACTGGCTAAAAAATGTGTCACCGAGGTAATATAAAATAAAATTTAAAATATTCTAAAAATATATTTTAAAGAAGTACAGAACAAGTGTTCAGTGAAGGTAGTGAAAAATTTTTGCATTCAAGTTACCAAACCCAGTGTCATTTTTTTCTCAAGAAGAATGTTACAGGTATAACACCACAAGCAATTGACCAGTCATCCATTAAAATTTCATATTTATTGTGAGATACCTTGGTGTTGACCTTGATAGAAAAATTTGCCCAAATGCAGCAACAAGTAAAGGGATGGCTGAAAAGAAGAGGTATTGTGTAAAAAATGTGGGTATATTTTTGGTTTTATTTGCACAGGATCTTTCCTTAAAAGTTGGCTGTTCCACTTGTCCAGTCCAAAAAATATTCTTTCCCATTCTCTGTCACATACCAGGCTGCTTTTCTTTCTGACACTGGACTATGTTTTTCCTGCCTTTTGCTCGAAGTTTGTCTGCCTGTTAGGAAATATCCATTTATACTCCATCCTGAGGTCAGTTCCAAAGGGCATGCCCTAGGCTGCTTCCTGGATCAGGAGTCGTGGTAAAACTGCCGGAGCTCCCAGGTAATATGGCCTCCTGCTGGGTTCTTGGTAGATTTCCTGTCTGATGCTATTATCACAAATTATGGACCTGAATCCGCAGTGCATCATTTCTTAACACTCTGGCTGCTCATAGTTTATTTTTCTTTAAAATTTAAATTGCCCTGTTTGTTTCTTATTCTTATCATTAAAATTAAAATACGTGCACTGTTTCCCTTAATAGAATACAGTGTAGCTCTTCATCACACTGGCATGGAGATCTCATGTTATGTATGTTCTCTGTGAAAGAGTCCATTGCTCCTTATTATAATTTTTATTCCTGTGTTTTGAATTACTTCACATATCCCTCAAGTCATTGGTGCCATATGAGTCAATGTTTCCTTTAGCATTCTTTTGCTCATTACAATTTTTTTTTAAACAAGTAAACACAAATTCTAATAAATGTCAATGCTGAATTTGAAAGTCGCAAGCAATTTTGACATAGTGGTAGTACAAGTTGTATAAGAAAATGAATAATTCACCTACCTGCATTTACAATATGCATTGAAACACAACACTCTCAAACATGTTTGATAAAGTTCAAGGTCATGGGGGGGTCGGAACGCTATGCCAGGGCACTTGATACAAGGCCGAAACAGCCTTGGACTAGACCAGTCATGACACAGGGCCAATTGGGAACTATCAGTCAAGTAGATCTACACATATTTGGGGACGTCAGATGAAATTTGGAGTATATGGAGTACATCCAAGCAAATAATGAGAGAACATGCAAACTCCATGTGGAGTGCACAAGGATGCCATAGCCATGAGGTAGCAACGTTATCCACAATGCATTGAGAATTATATAATAGGTGTAAAAATAGTAAGTATACAAATAAAAAATATATATAAGCTGGATAATCGGTTTATCTTCACCTCCTGTTGGGGTTATACTGGTATCTGGCCCCCTGGTAAATTCAATAATAAATAAACTGGCCTCTTGACAGCCTAAATATCCATTTACTGCTTTTCTTATTGGAAATGTCCAGCCATCTACATAGGTGAAACAGATAAATGGCTAATAGACCGATTCACGTAGCATATTCCAGCCATTGAAATCAAAAGACCTAACAAAGCCTGTTGCAGAACACGTCACATTCATTGATCATAGCCACACTGATCTCTCTGTCTGTGTTCTTTCACAGGACTTCAAAAACCCTTTGCAACGTAAAACAGAAGAAGCTGTGCTCATTCTCATTCTGGGATTGCATTAATGAGTCATTAACTTTATCATCTCTCCCTTCATCTTCTCTAATGACAGCCTTTTCTCATCTTCTCTCACCTTTTACCCTTCCATCTATCCTAAGAAATACATGGTAAGTCAACTGAGCTTCTCAAATGAAGAGGCTCTATTGAGCAAATCAATGTCAGAGGCATCCAAAATACAAAGCGTCCATATCCAAAACGAGACCACTCCATTGTGAGGTGTCTGTATTTAAAGTGTTTGACCAAAAAGGGTAGGGCTTCTTGGGACATTGCAGGTATGGCTCAGGTGCCCTCACCGGGTGTCTTCTCGGTACTCCAGAGAGAAAAAGAGGCAACATAGTTAGTAATAACCCCCCTTCACCCTGTGGTGGGATCATATACATTACATACACAGAGTCCGTAAGGGAATCCTCAGATGCCCGTGCGTGACCCCTTCAATACATAATAATAAAATATTTTATTATATAGTGTCCCAGATGGATGGGGACCCTACCCAGCCGGGACGCCTGGATGGTCCCCGTGATGGATAATACCTTCCCTGGGCCACGAGGGGGCAGCCGCCCGGGTCTGCTTATGGGCCACTGGACCGGAGCTGGGACACTTATCCCTACCGGAGGATGTGGCCACCGCCAGCGGGCGCCCAGACGATTGTGAAGTCCTGGATGGCAGCACTTCCACCACACCAGGAAGTGTCGTCAGGGGGAGCACCTGGAGCTCATCTGGGTCAGCATAAAAGGGACCGCCTCCCTCCAGAAGCTGAGCCAGAGTTGGGAGGAAGGAGACGAAGCTTGTGAGGAGGGGAGAGGAGGTCAAAAAGGAAAAGAGAAAGTGAAAGAAAAGAAAGAGAAAGAAGAGAGTGTTGGAGGAAGGCATTGTGGTGCTTTGGAGAAATAAAGAAGTGTTTTGGACATTCTGGTGTCTGTCTGTCTGTGTCCGGGAGTGTGCTTTCCACAATAGTATCTTTCCTGATTTTTTAATTTTTTTAAACTTCTTTCCTTTTTAGTGTGAAAATAATTAACATATTTTCCTTTACAGATGCAGCAGCCCTACACCAAATTCATGTTTTTTTATGTACAGTATAGCACACAGGATGTAAACTGTAGAGAGATAAGACAGCATAATATTATACCTTCATTTTACATATATAAAGTTAAACAGGTCTTATCCAGCTGAAAAAATACAATGTATAAGGATTTCAACAGGTCTTTGTAGGTAACACAACTTATAAGAAAATGTATATATTACATATGTATAGTTACCACAAGGGGAAGCAGCAATAAAACATGCAAGACCATGTAACACATTGAAATCCATCTATGCAGGATGTGTTTAGTCTTGTGAATTCTCTTCAAGCCTTTCTGCTATATTCTCCATAAAGCAGAGAAAAAACAACTTTGAAACAACCACCTTGAAAATAATTCAAACGTTCGTTGCCTGTCCCAGGTTAGCGGGAGATGTTTTCTCTCCTTACTCTCTTAGCAACTCCAGAGCTTTTTCAATCAGATTTATATTTTGTATGACAACCACACATGACTGTGACTACCTCCTTAAGGTCCACAATTGTACTCTCCTGTGGTCAACTGATCAGAAGAGACAGTTCATGTAAGTGACCTTCTTGGATTAAGTTGACTCGTGGAAGTGTCCTGCGTTCTGTCCGAAGTTTATAAACATACACAAGGCAACCACTCAAATATTTTAAGATGCATGCTGTTGGAGTGGTCTTACCAATAAAATTCAAAATTAGACCAGCGGGTGTATCTTTGAAGTATGTGTAAACACTCCTTCACCATCTTGAATTCAACTTAATAATTTCAAATATGACCCTTCTAACATGTTTATATTTCAAAAGAAATGTAATTTTGAATGTTTAATAGCTACCAGACTGATTCAGTGAAACCAAGCATAAACCAAGGCCATTTCACAGATCTGTGCTGTCCATTTTAAGCAAAGCATACAAGCAGACATTGTACCCAATTAGCATGAAAACAGACTGATGAAATGCTTGTTTAATGTCTATACTGTGGTGTGGTAAACTCTTTATTGATTATGAAGTTTGACTCATGCTCAGAGTGATACAAGAATGAGATCATTTCATAGAAAGTGTGGCCCCTTTTGTGTCATGTGACCACTGTAAAAGATTTTTTGTACAGAGTACAGTGAAATTATTATTTGCATGTGCTAATCAGCATGCAACATGTCATCCCTATCTGGTCCCACGATTGTTGATTCAAAATGATAAGTATAACAACCTTACATTGAAACTTTTGTGTTACCTACCTGATAAACCTCAGAACATACTGTATATTTACATCATTTAAATATATTTGTTTCATCACAACACACTATTTACATAGTCTAACATAGTTTGCTAATTTATAAACACATAATAGGCTAATAATGTTTAGCTATGATTTGAGTACTCTTTTTACCTTCACGAAAAGGCAACCAGTTCCATGGAGATATATTCAACATTTGTGTGATCAATGACACTATGGTCTAGCTGAAATCTTAAGTTAAAGTAAAAAATATGTTTATAAATTCATAAAAAATAGAATTATTTACAAGGCTTACCACATCACAGTACAGAGCAAGTAACCAGTTTGTCAGCTTGACTGGGAATGACGTCTATGGGTGTTCCTTGCTCAAAATGGACACAACATTCCATGAAATGGTCTTGGTTTATGCTTGGATCCCTTCAGTATATACCAAACTTCCTAATCAGTAAAGCTATCAAAATTTCATAATTGAATTTCTTTTCAAATTTTAAACATAATAGTCACATTTGAGTTGAATTCTTTATGATGGCAGGGGTTTAGATGGGGTGTTTACACATATCTCATAGATACACTGATTAGTTTAATGCAAAATGGTATTGGTTAGACCAATCAAGTTTTTCTCATCTTAAAATATGTGTGTGGTTACAGATACACACTGTATCTATACATACGTATACACAGGATAGTGCACAAAAAATTAGCCCCAAAAATCATCCATGAGCTCAGCTCTGGTTTAAGCTGCAATAAATGTAGTTAGCCAGCAATGTCTATTTTGTGTTCATTTTGATTGTGAAACTGAATATTTGTACAGGCTCCTTCAAGCTGAACAATATCTCATCGCAAGAGCTCATGATAAAGTGGTGTACTACTAGTTTTTCTGAATAATGCACTGAAACCAAGAAACCTTCCATCCATATTCTGGTTGTTGCCGACACTGTGGATCGCATGGAATGAAGTCCTTGTAAGTCAATACAGAGACTGACACAACATATGGGTGTGTCACAAAGATCATTGCTGATTTGACTCACCCAGGGCATCGCCTTTTTGCAGTGAAAGCTAAAACAACCCTTCATTTAAATAGTTTTTTTCCCACGTCTTGTTATTCTTACTAATCAGGTCTGAGCTTCTACTCAGTATTTATGTACATCCACACACTAGATTGCCTGCACATTTTAATCCTACTATCTCTTTATTTTTTGTATTGCCTTTGTATGCTGAATCATATTTTGTCACTTTAAATTTTATCATTTTGTATTTTATTTTCTAATATTTCTCTTATGTATTTTGTGTTTTCCTTGTATGTTGCACCAATAATATCAAGAAAAATTCCTAGTACGCACTAGTGTACCTGGGCAATAAAATAAATTCTGATTCTGGTTCTGATTCAGATGTCAGCACATACTCTATGATTTTAGAATGTCTACCCCAGTACATATAAATATACTGGGGCAAAGGGCGCTTTATTGGCGTCAACCCGACACAGACTGACACCAGAGGCACGGGTAAAATAAACAAAAAGATTTTATTTTTTCTTCATCAGTGGGGCACGTCTTCCCCGTAATCCCCACAGGCACAACACAGTCCCAAAAACACCACCAAAGAAAAACACCCAAACCACTCTTCTTTTCCTCCACTCCTCCCAGGGCCGCTTTGTCCTCCTCCTCCCAACTCTGGCACCCTGAGTAGTGGCTGCAGGCTCCTCTTATAGCCCACCCGGAAGTGCTGCAGGTGCTCGTTGACCTACTTCTGGCTGCACTTCCGGGTGTGGCTGCGCTCCCAGCCAGACGGGCTCATTAAGTCGTGCAGCTCTATGCAGCTCCCCCTGGCGGAGGCCACGGAGCCCAACCAGGATGAGCTCCGGTGTTCCACGAAAGTGGCCTCAACACAACCCAGAGGGACTGCCAACAAAGGTTCCAAGGGACGTAGCGTGCTCCCCCAGATCCAGTGACAAAGGGGCGTCCCAGCCGGGCATGGGTCCCGGCCGTCCACCACAATACATTCACACGCTCACGCACACACACAGTTTATATAAATAAATTATGGAATTAATTCATAAAAAGGAAAGGCATAGGATGGGCCTGACCAGCATACATAAAACTGCTCAAATCAGAATATTGCTTATTTCACTAGGCTCTTGTCACAAAAACCTGATATATTTAAAATTAAATGACATTTAATGCTAAAGGTGTTTTTAATTAGCTGGGTGAGCTTTGTTTAAGTTTAGATTTATTTAATCTAAGACACTTTTATTTATTTATTTTTTTTATACACATATGCCGTAGTATCTTTTCTTTTATTCATTACAGACATTGTTGACAAGTGTCACAAATTTACAAATAGCTAGGGTCACGACAGCAAAGTGGTTATTATTAAACAATTCCCTCAAGGCTCCTGTGTTTAATATTACTTTTTTCCTTTTTAATATTGCTTCAGAACCTGTAATTGAACAAAGAATCTTCAGTTCTGACTGCACAATTAATTAAAAAATGGCACTGCAGATGGTATCACTTGCACAAATGCTGAAATGATTTAGTATACGATTAACAGTCAAAATTGATTTGACATACTCTTAAAGTAGGAAATAGCTGTTAATAATACTTATGGTATTATAAACATTTCTTGTTAAATGTCCAAACAGTGGAAACAGTTTAGTCATTATTTGCCAGCTTGACATGAACAGAGCATCTAATGTTGATTTTCAAATTTAGTAGCTTTGGTGATGCCAGTGTTAATAAAGTATATTCCATAGGATCTTGTTGCTTATATGACCATCATTTCAAAACAAAGTAGTGTTATTTTAGGAAGGACATACAGTGCACAATGCATTAGTAAAGTGAAATTTCAACATAATTTTGTTTAGTATGTTCAGCATGCTGTATAAATCAGTGCATATTTTTGTCTTCTAAAAGGAAAATGTGAAACAGCATATTGGCCTTGAACAAAACTCAGACTAGAAAGGCAATCTGGGTGGCACCTCTGTACTATTACAGAGATATGCTATTTTCTCAATACTGTAAATTTGAAACGGCAAAGCTCCTGAAATGGTCATGAGTGAATGATTTAGTGTTCTAATTTATCTGACAGCTTCCTAATTAGGAGTAAACATGTTCAAACACATTAGGCAGTGTACAAAATAATAATAATGCTAGTAATCTGAAAATAACAGTCGTGCATGCATATGGCTTGCTTGTAGACTTAGTCTGCCTTTCAGGAAAAGAGATAAGGTGTAGACATCCCAAACTATATCCTGAAATATGAGGATGTGGAATTCCCTGGAGATCCACAGGAAGCTCAGGGTCTGGACCACAGGCACGATCATTTTCTAAGGTTTGGTCATAATGTTACTGTATCTAAAGGTTACTGTTTGGGAAAAAAATGAACAAAAACATTGCAACCTTAATATCTGATGAAGTATAAAGATAGTGTCCAAGTCTGTTTATGGTTCAAGCTGCAGTCATTCACTTAGTCAGTAGCTGAATTCTTTTTTATTCAACACCTTGATAAGTTTAATAGTTTCAACACTCCCTATCTGTTTAAAGTGTGTATTGCGTGTTGGGGGACTTATTGAAGACATTACCATTCCTTACTGAGCTATTGCTCAGTATACTATCTGAGGATTTGTTAATAAATGTAATGAATTCTGCAAAACAAAAATGGTCACAGATCACAATGTGCCACCACGTAATGTAAGTAAATTATTGTTAGTCATTGTTTCAATCTTGTCATTTCCTTTGCTTTTAGGACTTTTTTTAGACAAGAAATTGTTCAAAAAGTCACTATAAAAACAACCACTGAAGATAAATTTTGATTCCGTAGACTGAGTGAAGATGCAGGAAAACAAAGAGACTGATCAAAAAAGATTATTTGAACTGAAAGAAGGAATTGGCTTCTGCTGCAATGAAAAGATGCTGCCATAGAGTTCTCCAGGGATTCAGCTGTGCAACCCCTGATTTGTAATAACAAAAGAGACAGAAAGTTGCTTGCAGGTATGAGATAGTCCTTCACATTGTGTATTATCACTGAGGAGTGATAACTGTTGTTTAGGTGAGCTGTTCCTCAGGAAGCTTTGCTGGGACCCTTTCTCTTCTGTCTTTATATATTTTCTTTCTTTATGTCCTCTCCCAGCCTGTTAAGTTTGCAGATGACAGAGAACTAGGCAGAATGGCGGACACCCTAGAGGCATGAGAATTATTACACTAGGGCCAGGAGAGAATTCAGATTTGAGTGTCTGTGTGGCAATTGAAGTTTAATATAAACAAATGTAAGGTTTAACAAATGTAAAGTAAAAAAAAAAAAAGTTAGACATTTATGGAGATAGTATCTCTAACTTGCCAGTACACCTTATGACAGGGGCTTATAAGTTATAGTGCACTTGTCACTGTACACATCAAGAAGGTATGAGGACTGAATATGAAGCTTAACAGGATGCTGGGTTACTTAACAAGCAATGTTCAGTCGAAGTCAAGGGAAATTATACTCAAAGCACTAATGAGGCCTCATCTGCAATATTTTGTTAGGTTTTGGTCTCCACATTGCAAAATAATATAATCCGAGGAGGATGACAAGATACCTAGTAGACATATTATAGGAATGTGAGGTATGGAAATTGGAGATTAAGAAGTGACATGATAAACTAGAAAGGGAATTAGAAATGTGGATGGCAGCTATAACTTTAAATGAGTTCTTCCACCTGAACATGGGTGAAGAGGTGGAAACTAGTTTATTAAACGTTAGAATGGTTTTTTTCTGATAGATAATCACAGATACAGTATATGGTCTTGGACCTTCTGATGGAGTGACCCCAGACAGTCTGTGTTGGAAACACCATCTCCAGTATCATCATGCTAAGCACTGGTGCTCCCCCAGGGCTATGTGCTCAGTCTACTTCAGTTCACTCTGCTGACTCATAATTGTACTACACCATCATTAAGTTTGCAGATGATACAGTGGTGGTTGGTTTCATAAGCAATGGAGATGAGTGAGCTTACAGAATGGACATACAACGATTGGAAGACTGGTACAAGTGCAACAATCTGTCTCTTAATGTGGTCAAGGCAAAAAAGGTGGTTATTGACTTCAGGAAGGCCCAGGCTGTCCACACCCCATGGGACATTGAGGGTTCAGCAGTGGAACCAGTCATGAGTTCCAAATTCCTTAGTATGCACCAGGCAGTTGACTTTACTTGGTCAGCTAACACCACCTTCATAACCAAGAAAGAGCAGCAGCATCTCCATTTCCTTCGACAGCTGAAGAAGGCAAGACTACCTCCCACCATTCTCACCACATTCTGCAGGGGCACCATTGAGAGAGTTCCAACCAGCTGCATCACTGTCTTGTTTGGGAACTACAGTGTCTCTGAACGTAAGGTCCTACAATGGATTGTGCACACTGTAGAAAAGATCGAAAGGTATTCTCTGCCTTCCATCGAAGATATCTTTGTAAAGCGTTGTATCCGCAAAGCATACAGCATTGTGAAGGACCGCTCCCACTCCTACCATGGTCTCATTGTCCTAGCTCCATCTGTCAGTTCTGCCAGGTACTACAACAGCTTCTACCTCTTGGCTACCAAGATTTTGAACTCTGTGCTGTACCCCCTACACTCGGATCTGCCCCTAGTGGTGAATTTGTATGCATTACATTTGTTACACTTGTCACTACTGTTGCTTTTTATTATTAGTTTTACTGTTATAATTTATCTTTTATTTATTACTATTTGTTTCAAATTATTACTACCTATTCGCCTATTTATTATTTATTTGTAATTATTTATCTATTATAGCACCTATCCTGTGTTTATGTTTTTGTTGCGCCTTGGTCCTGAGGAATGTTATTTTGTGCTACTGTAGGCTTCAATACTGTGTAAGGATGGTATGACAATAAACCCACTTGCCTTGAAGTTGCCAGATAATGTAGTTAGTTTAGTGGGTAGTCATACTGTGGGAACCTTCTCATCTCAACTAGATGATATTTTGCAACAATTATTTGACATGGTATGTCACACTAAGTGACCTATGTACAATGCTAACATATTTCTTTTTCATCACCCCTGTGCAGATAATATCATTCAATTTCCTCCTCTAATCTGTAAATGTATTCCTATTAAAGTTCCTCTGCTATCTTGTGTTTTTTTTTTGTTCTTTACTTTCGTGTTATACAATTTCTTGTATTAGGAATTTGGTCATTTTTGCATACCACTTTGGGAAAGAGTGCAGGGTCAGCCATTGTACAGCACCCTTGGAGCAAATGCAGGTTAAGGCCCTTGCTCATGGACCCAACTCTGTAGGATCGACTTTGGCAGTAGCGGGGATTCAAACCAGCAACCTTCCAGATACCAGTGCAGATCCTTAGCCCCAGAGCCACCACTCCACCATATCTGCTATTTTCCCATCTACTAATGTATTTTGAATGTTGCTCTAGATACCATTGCCATTTCTACTTTACCTACTGTCAGGAGAAATCTTGTAACCCTAGGTAATTCCAACTTTCTGTATTGTTCAGATCTCATTTGTGACCCACTTGTGTCACTATTTACTTGGCATCATCTTTTCATTGCAAACTATGCTGCTCACCTGCATGTTTATGCTCTTATTCACTCTAAAATGGACTATTGAAACCCTATGTGCAAGAAGGGCTCCTTTCCTGACTTCTCCAACACATCCAATAAACAGCCAGCCTGGTATATTTTGGTACTTCCCACTTTCTCACCACACAGAAAGGAATGTCATTTTAAGATAGGTCTGGAGAATGTTCCAACGTCTATAGCCTAAGTAGACAGTTGGGTTGGAAATATTTCTTCATGAACATTTCTGTCTGGCCCTGAAAACAGTGAAAGCAGCCATCCTTTGCAAATCCACACTGAGACTTATCTGTTGTAAACATATTTAACAACCTACTAATTTATTTACTGTGTACTTTTTGCAAATAAATGTTTAAATGTTATATTTCTTACATAATTACACTGTCATTTATCATGTTATTATTTTGTTGGTGAGCATAGCCATTTCCTACAATATGTCCATGTATTACGCAATGGTCTTTATTTTTGTGTATTTTATTGTCAGGTTTGAATTATTATTTTTCATATTTATGTGTTTTCTATATGTAATAGTTATATAGCACTTCCATGAATTGTGCTTTGTGGGTAGAGCCCCAGAGGCGGGGCCACCATGACATCACTTCTTCTGAGCCCTCTCTTTGGCTCTTTAAGTCTATAGATGAGTAAGTTCAGGTTAGGAATTCATCATGTTTGTGTTTAGAGCAATTGTGAGTATTACTGTTTTTGTTGCATTCACAGTTTTTTGTGACTTTTTCGCTTCTGTTTAAGGATTATACCTTTTGGTGTTTGCATAGGATTGCCTTTTAGGCAACTTTTCTTTTCCTATTTTTGCTCTTTTGAACATTTTGCTTATATTTTTAAAATTTTTTATATATCCTTCATCTTTAAAGATTCATTGCTTGTCCACTGGTACACAAGCTACGAGATTATAGTCACCCTTCCTTTTGTGGTCCTTTTGCTATATTTTCAGATATTTCTTTAATTTTGGATCTGTTAGGCCAGTTTTTCCCACTTTGGGTAAATCTGCACTACAGCTGTGTTGACAGCAGAACAGAAGAAAACAAAAAGTGCAGTCAGCACCAACCATGAAGAGAATGGGCCTCTGGGGGGTCCACAGTCAGCTATAAGACAAAGTTAGACATAATCATGTTTCTGGGGACCAAATCAACTAGGTTTCCAGCCATACCTGGCATTCTACAGTAGATGTTTATGCTGGACAGCTTAATAAGAAGACAAAATCCTTTCATCTTTGGATTCCAAAGCTCCTAGTATGTGTGGTTGGCATTACAATGGACAGGAAAATAGCAGTGGCACCATGCTATGATTTCTTGTAGTAAAGAAGCTCAATATTTACAAAAGGCCACAATGCAAAAAATATACAATGAAGAAAAGGCAAGATAATCAGAAATTTCCAAAAACTGAAAGGGCCAAGAAATCAAAGAGATAGAAAAGCAGAGTTATCAAAATATACAAAAGAGCCTCTGCCAGGTAATTAAAAACTCATACAAAGATAAGAAAGTTATGTAGTGTTGTGAATCTTTTTTATGTTCTGTATTAATTTCATTTTGAGTTTGTGTTTTGGTTTGTTGAGACGTTGACAGGATGTTATCTCTATTTTGGTAAGGTCGTTTTCATTTTGGTGGCCATATTTGTTGTGGCTTGAGAGACTGTTCTTGTTCACATGATTATAACCCTGAGTAATAACACAAATGTTTTCTGTGTATTAGAATTTTTCTTGATTAAGGATTTATTTTTGGTTAGTTAGGTTGCTGAATTCTACTCATATTTTATTTTTACTCAAATCCTCATTTTGACCAAAAAATTACTTTATCCACTGCTCTCATTGGCTTTGCTAGTTTTGACCACTGCTTGTATACAACTGTGAGCTTGCCTCTCCCTTTATTTAACCTTTTTAAAATTCTTCTCACATAACTCACAATAATCTTGTCATAGACTAAGGACAAAATATTTTATAGGTCTAAACCAAAGTTAAGCAGGGAAAAACATTTTAGGTCTAAACAATGCAAAATACTAATAATACAAGTTTCTGAATAATCAAAAAGCCAGAAATACTAAAAATTCAAATAAAAAATATTTTGAAATATCTGTAAAATTACAAAAGGCCAAAGTGCATTAGATTGTAATACTTCTTTTTTTAAGAGAATGACTAACAGATACAATATGAACAGATAATGAGATCTAATCAGGGTATGCTAGATTAAAGTAGTATTTTACAAAAAAAATATAAGATAAAATAAATTTCATTACGACACAAGAAAGGGTATACAAATAGATTTTTTTTCACTGTGTTTTAAAAATGATGTCTTCAAGGTGGTGGCCATCATTAGCGATGCACTCTTCTACAGCGCTCACATGACTCGTTCGGCCATTTCAAGGGGAATAGGAGCGATTTCGCTGCAACTAGCGTCCTTGAGGGCTTTAAGGTTTTGAGGTCGGTGTGTGTATACCTTCGACTTGAGATAGCCCCATAAAAAGAAATTTCACGGAGCGAGATCAGGTGAACGTGAAGGCCATCCAATATCGCTGCACAGGTAGATCAGCCTCCCCAGAAACATCTCCCACAAAAGTTGCATGGATCTCAACTCCATATGAGGTGTTGCTCCATCCTGTTGAAGCAAAGCATCCATTTCTTCCAGTTGGGGCCGCAAAAAGTTCTCTAGCATTTAAATGTAACATTCTGAAGTGATGGTGACCGTTACTCCCCTCTTCTCAAAAAAGTAAGGGCCTACAATGCCAGATTCTGCAATGGCGCACCAAACTGTAACATGCTCACTGTGCAGGGGTCTCTGATGAAGCTCACGAGGGTTGGTTTCAGCCCAGAAGCGAATGTTTTGCTCATTTATGCAACCATTCAAATGGATATGTGCCTCGTCACAGCACATGACGATGACATTCGATGAACGGTTTGTAGAACGTTCACGCACAACTCTCTATGGCTCTCTATCTCATTTTGTATGGATGGAAATTAAGGTCCTCTTGAATAATCCACCTCAAAGACGTGTTGGAAATGCCTAAGGAAGAAGCATGTTTGCATGCTGAACGTCTAGGAGACTGCAAAATTGATGCCCTTACAGCTTGAATGTTTTCAGGCATTCGTACAGTATGAGGACAGCCTGGAGATTTACTGTTCAATGTTGTACCTGTCTGTCTAAATTTAGCTGCCCACTGAAGAATTGTTTTCTGATTTGGGATGTCACCGTTAAGAGGAATGTTGAAGTGTGTTCGGAAGGTGTGTTGTGTAGTGATGATGGATTCATTGTTTTTGAAGAACACTTTGACAGCGAAAGCGTGGTGCACACCGGACCAAGGCATGTTGCCGACTGAAAACTACAAGGGATCGCCTATCAAAGGACCCCCAACCTAACCCACTCGGTAGACTCTACCTCATACTTTTTAATTTTTGTAATAATTTTTCCAGCAGAAATTTAAATTAACTGGAAGTTGCATATAAACAGTTTAAATAGCCTGTAAATAACACATTGCAGTAGTCAGTCCTACTAGAAATTAATGCATGCAGTAAAGTTTCAGGATCCTACATATTTAGAAACCATCTTAATTTTCTAATATACAGAAACAAGGCAGTTTGTCTGAAAGGAAGGTACACAGTAGCTGAGTAAAGCATACAATCTGGTATTCTAGTCTGGTATCTTTTCTATTAAGAAAACAGAGGTTTTGGAAATTAGTGAAAGTTAAGGGTTTTAATAGGATTTTGACTTGAAATTCTGACTTTGATTTGGATTTTCATTTTGAATTTTTGATTTTTGGCTTCTCAAGTTTTTTTTGAAATTTGACCCCAGCCTTTGTAGCAAATAATTTTGGTTTGACCCTATAAAGGCCCATTTCTTACTTAAAATTTATTTCTTAAAGCTTTGCCACTGACAACATATTCAAAATATTATCTCAACCAAACCTGCGGTTGCGTTTTATTCTTTACCTCGCAAAGACATTGTTAAACAGTGCACTGTCCTGGCTTACCTGCCACAAAATTAAAAAGTATGTGAAGAGAACACAAGATGTTCTGTCAAGTCATCTTGGTGAAATAAGCAGCAGAGAAGGAAAAGGGTCTTAGGCCTTTGCATTAGCCTGTAAAAGGTAATTGAGACTCAAAAGCCTTATAATTATAGGCTTTCATTTCTCTCATTACTTAAGTATTCTGGTTACTGAACTTTAAACCATGAGTTTCTCTTCTCATGTAAATAAGAAAATCTCTTTTCTGTCATAATACAAACCTTTTCTAATTGATTGAGAAAAAAGATTAGAAAGAAAGCCCACTGTCATTTTTGATACAAGTCATGATAGTATTTGCAGGTACGTTGTAAAATAATAAGTAGCATATATGAAAATCTTACAAACTATACCTCAAAAATTAAATGCATTCAACTTCTTTATTATATTCTATCCATCCATCCATTATCCAACCCGCTATATCCTAACTACAGGGTCACGGGGGTCTGCTGGAGCCATTCACAGCCAACACAGGGCGCAAGGCAGGAATCAAACCCCGGACAGGGTGCCAGCCCACTGCAGGATATGCACACACACCAAACACACATTCGGGACAATTTAGAATCGCCAATGCACCTAACCTGCATGTCTTTGGACTGTGGGAGGAAACCAGAGCACCCGGAGGAAACCCACGCAGACACGGGGAGAACATGCAAACTCCACGCAGGGAGGACCCAGGAAGCGAACCCAGGTCTCCTAACTGCAAGGCAGCAGCGCTACCCACTGCACCACTGTGCCGCCCTATTATATTCTAATAGTAGTAAAATACAAAATGTTCTGTAATTGAGGATATGCCACTAAAAAACACTCATAAAATTTGTCAAGTCTGTTCTAATGCTCATGATGGTATTTTTCTCAGAGATATTTGAGGTCACATTCAAAGAACAAAAAGTCAGTTTGCTTTCAAAAATCCTGTGAGATCATTCATGGTGTGTCTATTCCTTGAAAACCCGATACATTAAGGAGTTCAGATTGTCTGTAACAAAAAGTTAAACAACAGCACAGACCCCTTGACATTTCCTAACTGTAGAATTTCAAAAGCCAACTTAATATGCAATTAATTTAAGCCATATATTGTCAATAGTAACTTTCTGCAGCAAAGGCCCAACCATTGTGCAAACCATTTACATCAATTTGATTTTTATTGCCTTTTTTTAAATGAATCTATGTAAAATGCATTTATTTAAAGCTGTATCAGTGACAATAGATTATGCAATTTAAACTTTCCAAACATCATAAGTGCAATGTACCACTGAAATTAGACACAGGATATGTAAAATACAAATCATTCTGTATTGTCAATACACAGGTCAGTCCTTTTAAATGACAATGACCAATCATTTTGTGCCACATGACATAAAGATGAGGACAAACTCCTTTAGCAGTAGTGACAATTTAGCATTGCGCCAGTGGCAGAAGCTGCAACTTTGCTTTTGGTTGATAAATACGCAATATATGTTTCCATATAAACGTTCTATGTATTCCAGTAATTCTGAATTATTGTTCTTGCATGTAATTTCCAATTACTGCCAAATACGTGTGATATTGCTGCTGAATATTTACTTGTTTTATGTGTTTCAAGTATGACGTTCGCAAACAAATATGTTTACATTTTTAATGTGAATAATGCCATTACCATTTAATTATCTAATGCACAAATTCATGACTGTAAGGCACTCAGGAATCATTCTGCTATAGATTGCCTCACAACCTCTCTAACTTTCTTAATAATGGATACATTTCCTTTCTCTGTTATTGTAAATTAACTCTGATAAACGCCTTAAAAGATCACCTCTGTCTCTGTTCTTCTATTTTATGACAATTAAATAAAACTCGAAGCTGTCCAATCATACACCATACATTGCATCAGTTTAACACTTAAAACTCACAGGTACTTAATCTGTGGATATTACACTGTCCTCTGTGCTTTTTGAGCCCTGGTAGACGAAAACTGGTAATTGACAATCGGTTCTCTTGGCTGTTTAAATCTCAAGTGCACACATAATCATGAATTATGGGCATCTTGAGTTAACGAGAAACACTTTTCATTCATGAAACTGACTGAGCCTCGATTGGAAAACAAGGCTTATTCAAGTGAGACTTACTGAGCTAAGCCTCGATTTCAGTCACATGTTTTGTGGAAAAAACCCCACTGCAAACTGGAAAAATGACAATTATGATGTCACACAACACCACGTTGGACTCTGGGAAAACACAGGAGAGTGTTAGAAACAACATAACTGAAAGAAGACACCTCAATTGATAAAATTGTGCAAATCATGACTGCAATATACTCAATAGTTGGCGCAATGTCAACGGCAATAAAGCACATACAGTACAAATGATGAAATGCATGCTGTGGTGGGTTGCCGGCTTTCGATTCCGGTTCTCACCCCCAGGCCGCCAGGAGGAGCTCTCCCAACAGCGTGAACGTCCCCCGAGTTCCAGCAGGGCCTCATGGACTATGTAGTTTTTATACGCAGCCCTGCTGGATACCTTGGGGGGCCACCAGGAGTCGCTGTAGGAGGACTCGGAGGCTCTTATGTGCCCTATAACCCGGGAGTACGTCATGGTCACGTGACAGGAAGATACGATGTGCTCCCGGGTTGAAGAAAAGGACTGTTTACTCTGACCCGGAAGGGATAAGGAACTGTGGACGGATTGGACAGGAACACCTCCGGGTCAGGGTGTATAAAAGGACGATGGGAAATCCCAGACACTGAGCTGAGCTGGGTGGAAGGAGGGCAACGCGTCTGGGAGTGGAGGATTGTGTATTATTATTGTTATTGCTATTATTACTGAGTATTGTGGAGAGGAGGGTGCTTTGTGCATAATTATTATTATTATTTCTAATAATAAACCATTATTGGACTTTTTCCTGGTGTCTGACGTGTAGTCTGAGGGTTCAAGGGGTCACGGGAGACGTCTAATCTATCACAATGCATATGTTATGATCCTGCAGCTGCAGAAAACTAGAGTCAAAATAAGAATAAAAAAAATTAGGAGATGAACTAAGTTATAAGGAGAAGGCCAATACATGTTCAGGAATAGGCTGAGAAAAATGAATTAAGCTCATTGTCAAAACCCAAAGCGCAAAGAAACAATTCGTAATCAAAGGTCAAGACACTAACTGGCATATAGTTTAGTTCTTCATCCATCCATCCATTTTCCAACCCGCTGAATCCGTACACAGGGTCACGGGGGTCTGCTGGAGCCAATCCCAGCCAACACAGGGCACAAGGCAGGAAACAATCCTGGGCAGGGTGCCAATGCACCGCAGTAGTTTAGTTCTTACTATATTAATTTGAATTCTAACAGTGAACCCTGTGTACCACCCTGCATTATATATAGAACTGTGACATTAAAAGTGATACAGATTATGTGACCAGTAACCTTGCCCAGCAACAGTATTGTCATGCAAGTGGTGAAGGGATAAAAACATCAAAATAAACAATTTAATAACCATCTAGCAAGAAAAAAATAAAGTGACTATAAGATAAGGTAGTCAAATAGCAATACAAGGGTCCTAACTGTGAAAATCAAAGAATCAAAAATAACAAAACTAGGATGTTAAGCAAAAATCATACTTAAAATAGATCAAGCGTTGAAAAACAGAGAGATGCTATTAGAAAGCAAATTTGTTCTAAAAGATTTGTATTATTTGCAGTCTTGGGTAAAGATATGACAGTAATTGCCGACCTTTTAACCTGTCACATATGGTACAAGCCCCCCTGAACCCAGTTGCAGCCTAGTAGGCCGCCCAAAACTTTCTTGATATTTTAGTTTATAATTTAAAAACGGAATAAGAATCTGAAAATCTAACAACATCACATTAAAGTTTGACAAATTCTGAAAAGAATGATACCAAACATATATATGTAAGTTTTAAAATAAGCCCGATTTAAAACGTGCCAAAAAACGTCACATAAAATCGTTGCAGAAAATCGTTGCACTTTTAGGCTTAGGATTTTATATATATATATATATATATATATATATATATATATATATATATATATATATATATATATATATATATATATATATATAGAGCAGATATTTTATTTTTTTAAATATTTAATTTTTACAATGTTTTTCGATGGCTGCTGCCGTTATGTGGATGTGGCTGCAGAATATTGGAGGCAACATCGGCAGAATTCCACTTCTACTACAAGAAGGTGACGACACAGCAAAGCCTTCAAACATAATGACAATATGTCTTGACTATTTAAAAAATTGTTGATAGATACTTCTAGCTTTAAATCTCACTTGTTTCTCAATGTTTGTTTGTGGTTACATGAAAGACTGGTGTGTAACAAAGCCCAGTTTGCTTTCTGACATTTATTTTTCCAGTTCATTTAAGTAAACCTTCACTAATCTCCTATTGGACAACTCCCATCCATCCATCCAAGTACTGAACGAACCCAAATGTGTTTAGCTTCCGAGATCAGACGAGATCGGGCGCATTCACACTGGTGTGGCCGTAAGCTATTGGACAACTCCATTTATCATATTCAAGTTCAACAAAATCACAAATACGATAAAACATTGTGTATCTGTTTATCACTAATAGTTATCTTAATATTTAGCATTGAAATTCTGTTTGTTATTACCTTTTATTTGTCATTATTGAGAGGTAATGTGTTATACGTCATAATGTAACAATAAAGTAGACATCCACATAAGCACATACTGTATTGTGGTTTGTCTTTGACGGTGTGTATTTATTTTGAAATTGTTCAGCAAAATGCAGTCTTGATTCTATTCAATATATTTTCTTTTTACAGTTTTCATTACTGAGTTTATTATAAACACTTGATATAACTAAAATATAAGTAATTTAGAATATATGATAATTTCTTTAGAGCTGGGAAATGGCCTCTTATTATAAGTAGCTACTGTTGATAATGTACTATTACTGTAATATTGTGGTTCAGTTCAGTCAGAGTCAGTAGGAGATTTCACAGTGCTTAGCAGGCACTGTACGTTGTTATGTGTCGTATGGAGCCTTCACAGTTTGCTCATACCATTCTGATAATACAATCAAACCATTTTCCTAAAGCATACTGTGAAACTGATCATTTGACCCAGGTTAGTGTCATGATCTAGTCTGCTGGAATATATAAATATATTAATTTTATTTACAGCTGCTTATTTTATTTTATGTGGTAGAGGTTAAATAAACTAGATACTAATGGAAATTCCCAGAGTAGATCATCCTAAAGCAAATACCTTCAGTTAGGGAAGTAACCAAAATTCCCAATTAGGTGCCACTGACTTTTTTCTTATTAATTTATGTACAGAGAGAGACAAAACTCTTCAAGGGGGAAAGGTCAAAATAATAGCCAGATGTTTTAACACCAAAATCAAAGCCTATGTATAGCCCATCCCAACACAAGTCTATTTCTCCTTTTCCTCAAACTAAGCAGTTCAAAATATGTGTATTCCTTTCGGTCGTGTGAAAGGCGTTATATTGGCGCCTGACCCGGCACAGAGAGACATTTAGGCACGTGTAAAAATAAAACAAATATTTATTTTTCTTCAGCTGGGGGACACGTCTTCCCCATGCCCTTCATCCACAACACAGTCCCACAAAGCAACAACAGTATTCACAAACACACTGGTCTTCACCATCACTCCTCTCGGCAAGGGTTGTCCTCCTCCTCCTGACTCTCGCTCCTGATGGTGGCTTCCTTTTATAGCTCACCCAGAAGTGCTTCAGGTGATTGATGACCTAGATTGATGCACTTCTGGGTGTGGCTGCATCCCTGCCCACACGGGCTCAGGAAGCCATGCAGCTCCCCCTGGTGGTGGCCACGGAGCCCAACAGGGCTGTGCTCCAGAGTCCCATACCTGTGGCTCCGATGCAACCCAGGGGGGATGCCACCAAACTTTCTGGGGGAAGTAGTATGCCGCCCACAGCTGTTCCCATGGACCAAGTGTCGAAGGGGCATCCTGGCCGGGCATGGAATCCAGCCGTCCGCCACAGTGGATAAACTTAGTTCTCAACATAACCCTACATTTCACACATCTGAATTACTGTGTGTTATGCATTAGCTATGGTGAGCACCACACACATGAGTGTCCATGTGCATGACATGGCCAAGCCCTATGCACTAGCACACTAAGACTTTCACAGTTCTTTTATTCTATCTTGAAGAGACAGAGAAAACTTTTACTAAAGGACTGGGAAAAAGCTGATGTAGAGAAAAACATTCCAAGTTTACACCAAAAAAACAAAAATAATTTTTTGCCAAACCCCAATCACAATACACAAATCTAAGTTTTGAATGGCAGAACAGATGATCAAAAAGCCAGAAAGCACTAATAAAGAAATTACAAGGAAAATATCCAGTTCAATCCAATGTTGGATGATTTGGGTTAAGACATGATACCCATAAACACCATGGCATTGATATCATAAAGGACTGCCATCAGAGTATGCATGTTAAAACAGCAAAACAAAATGGTGTTATGTCATGGCAAATGTAATTTTCCATTTTTAAATGATAACTGATAGGAAACAATTAATCACAGAAATTAATGCAAAAAAACACTGACACCAACATCCACCAGAAAGGTTACAGAAAATGGAATAAAGATTCAATAAGAAGGCCGTATTCTTATTGTCATAAGAATCATAACATCTTTAAGCCTTACCTATTCAAGCCATCTTGATTACACATCTTCAAATGTGCTTCCCCACGTTAATCTGTCTTTAAGCACCAGAATATTTCTTTACCCACCAAACGCTAAAGGTTTCCTTAGTTCTATTTCTGTTAAATCGTAAAATTGACCATTGCTGTGTTTCTAACTGTGTTTCTAACTAAGCACAAAAGTTTCCCTATGTTCATTTTCTTTTTTTCTCACTTCACACAGATGTTTTCTCTTTATGTTAAAGAGCTCTAGTTTGCCCTCCTGGTGTGACAATAATGCCTCAGTCTCAAAACCTGATAGCATGAGGATTGTTAGAAAGTTGCACAGATTCAAAAGGCCATACCAAAGAATAATAACAGTAAATGGATTAAAGTATAAAGGGACAAGGCAGGAATCATAGTCAGAAATAGAGAATCAAGCAAAAAGCGCTTGTTCAATGCAAATACACAAACCAGATGAAAAGTCAAATAAATTTTCCCAGGGTTTCAAATCTAACTTATTTATCTTGCGCTTAACTAGACTAGAAATGTTTATTTGTATTTGTGATTGTTTTTTTGGTTAAAACTAGAACATGAATGTAATGAATTATTATTATTATTATTATTATAGTGAGCTGGATGCTACCATCTTACATAGGGAAAAAAGATCTGACATCACTGCATCACATGACCAACAACCATAAACAAGATGGGACCACCTGTGACTGGCTACAAAAAGTGTCTCGCCCACAAATAAAACAGAAACAGAAATCGAAAGTGACTGTATGTTAACATTACAATGATAAAAAAAAAATACAGTAGAACCATATGTTTCAAGTCCTGCCTTGTTTCATTTACATCCATACCTATGATAAAGTCAGTCAGTCATTTTTGAACCCGCTTAGTCCTGAACAGGATTGTGGTGATCAGCTGGAGCCTATCCCAGCTAGCAAAGGGTGCAAGGCAGGAACAAACCCTGGACAGGGTGCCAGTCCATCCCCATGATAACGTTTACTGGATAAATTATCCACAATAAGATATTATCAATATTAAATAATAATAAAATACATGGTCCATTATTATACTTGTGCTCTCTTTCTTTCTGTCTCTCTGAACGGGATTCTGACATTTTAGCTTAACCCTGAAGGGATGATGGAGCAATATCTTGTACACACACTCAGTTTAAACACATTTTGACATTACATTTTTATATTTATTTCCTAAAAATATCATAGCCTAATGTGTATATTCACTGGCTTCTCTATTCTTTGTTGTTTTCACCAATGGGAAGCA